>NC_134690.1:357455993-357690993 GCF_050947455.1 Rhinoderma darwinii | reverse complement strand
GATCACAATGCACAGAGCTGGTAATTGAAACCACTGTAAGCAAAATAATTTAACTAGCTAAGTAATATGGTTTCATTGATCAGGGCTGTGGTTGTGAATGAAAATTTAACACCAATGGTTTCAACCGGAACTTTTTTTGTTTAAACATTGGGTGCTAAATGACTGAAATATTACTCCACTGGAAAGCATTCAGCATAGGTCACAGCTGAAGGGCACTGAAAATGTGTGTGGGGGTGAAATCTTAATTACAAAAAAGCTGTAGTGACCAACAAAATGCGTCTATACACTATTCATTGTAATAATTCACATACACAGGAGCAAAAATACTAAAATATTATGAAACAAAGTATATAAAAAAAATATCAAAAACCATACTTATAAACAGAAGTAGACTATTGTAGACTTGTCAGATTTCTTAATGACTCAAACCCAGACAGTCATTTTTCTTCTTTTTAACTCTATGGTGTTTGACAAAGCTGTCATGTGATATTAAACATGATCTCAAACCTGTGAACACGAACCTTTGCCCTTGCTTTCAAATCTGAAATGTAAATTTGGCTAGCTTACAAAATCCCTTCGACAGCATGGGTCTGAAAGTTTGCACTCCAGTTTGAATTGAAATGGTACAATGCCGGGGTCAGCTTAACACAAAACACCGGGGCCACTAGACATAACACAGACTCTTTATTTCTAAATACCATTATAGTTGTTGGCAGGCCCACCCCCCCCCCCCCCAGTCTCAAATGTACACCAACTTTCATTTATTCTTTCCAAGCTTTTTGTCATTCACTTAGTTCAACTTTTAATTATTTATTCTAATTTACAGTCAAAAAAGCATCTTGGATATAAATATTGAAGAACGAAGAACACATAAATTCATTTTACTTTATTTATTTAATTATATTTTTTTAGGTGGTTTAGATTATTTCAAGAAAGTATGCCGCGGAAGTTCTTTATACGCTTTGGACATACATTTATTGTTTGCCTTTTTTTTTTTCACACACACGTGCGTGTTTAATATTTGGTTTAGATAAATTTTAACATTTTCTCTCTCCATACTGTATACTTGAGCTACATAATAAAATGCTGGCAATAGATTAAAGGAAAAGAATAATATAAAAATACGATTTTGTTTCATGGAATAGATCTTTTCCTGGAAATATGCCTGGACTATTATTTTTAACTTTAACCCCTTACAAATGCAGTCAATTTGGTTTTAAAGTCACAGATGAGTTTGTATTTTGCCTGCATTATGACTTTTTATTGTTTCGATGATGTAGCTTTATGAGGTCTTGTTTTTGCGTTTTTTTTTAAATTTTTATATGGCATCCTTTCAGGGTACATATAATATGACAATTAATTTATAAATATTTTTTTTTTTGGAGAGTAATGCAAAACATTTTTTTATGTTTAGAGCCATTTTACAAACTAGTTAATTTTATTGTACTGGTTGTTACAGTTATGGGGATACCAAATATGTATATGGTATTTTTTAATGTTTTATGACTTTTATTTAGTTTTTTTTTTTAACTTTTACATTTATTATTACTTTTTAACTTTAACGCATTAGAATACCTGTCTAGGCCCAGGCATTTGTTAGGACAGATCTATGATAAGCCTTTACAGGTCAGCCCTGGGGTCCTTTGTTAAACCTTAGGCAGTCACTATAAGGCTAGGGCTACACTGCAACATTGGCTGCTGTGCTGCTGTATTGCACTGCCTGCATGGCAGTGTCGCTCTGGCTGCATCACAGTAATAAAACTGAATGCAGCTGTATTGCGACTCACTGTGACCGCGTCACAACAGTTTCAAGAAATCCATCAAGTTTTCTAAGGGGTTATGTGGGGAGCGCTGTACAAGCAGTAGGCCGGTCACATGTCGAAGAGTCGTGTCATCATGAGGGAAGACTGTGCAATGAGACTTCTGGTCCCTCGCCAGCACTGTAAAAATCTATTAAAATCTCATAATCAGCACGACAGGGGACTGGAATGTATATTAGCGACTGCACTCACATACTGCAGTGACTACACTGTTAATACTTTTCGCTCAATACATAACCGCATTTAGGCTAAGCCCAGAAAGGGCGGAAAAAGTCCACCATGGATTTTGCACCAACATTTTTTACTGTGAATTGTCCTGCACATTTATGCATTTAAAAGAGTGGAATTTGCGGCTATTCCTCAACATAATGAGCATATTATGTGTTTGAAAATCCGCAGCATGTTCATATTTCCAGGCAGATTTTTTTTTTTTACTAGTGCACATGTGGATGGGGTGTCAAAACTCCATCCACATATATTGTACTGTAAATTGCCACGCATTTTAAGTTCGAAATTCGCACTGCAAATCCGCAACAATTCTGCAATGTCTGAGAGTACCCTAAGGGTATGTTCACACAAGGTCATTACGTCCGTAATTGACGGACGTATTTCGGCCGCAAGTACTGGACCGAACACAGTGCAGGGAGCCGGGCTCCTAGCATAATAGTTATGTACGACGCTAGGAGTCCCTGCCTCGCTGCCGGACAACTGTCCCGTACTGTAATCATGTTTTCAGTACGAGACAGTTGTCCAGCAGCGAGGCAGTGACTCCTAGCGTCGTACATAACTATGATGCTAGGAGCCCGGCTCCCTGCATTGTGTTCGGTCCGGTACTTGCGGCCGAAATACGTCCATCAATTACGGACGTAATGACCTCGTGTGAACATACCCTAAGGCTGGAGGAGCTCTGACTCGGCCGAGACGCTGCCAACAACCTCGCTGGCACCATGTTCGGCGCAGCTGTCAAGTAGCCAGTTAATGGCATGCATTATTGCGGGTAAAACTGCACTTTACCTGTAAAATCGTGCAGCCATTAATTAATACACTCTTTCCGGCCGCACAATTTTGCAGGTAGAAGGCCGTTTAACCAGTAATAACATGCGACCAATAACAGGCTATTTGACACCTGCGCCAAACAGGACGCCGGCGTGTTTGATGACAACATTGCGGGCAGGTCAGAGACGCTCCGTTTGTACTTACCCTAAGAGTGTTTGCATGAGCGCAGCTCATTGTGGCATAGCTGCCGATGTGGAACATTTATATCACAGGGTGGGAAAGGGTTTGGCCCAGTTGCAGTAAACTCATGAATAGATTCTGCACAATGTGCACTGTGGCAAATTTTGGTAATGCCATCCCACTCCAATAAATATGTAAGCCAAACCTTCAACACAAGAAGGAAATTGACACAGTGACAGGCGTACACTTCCCATGCTCTTTCTGTCAAGGACCAGTGTATACCACCACTATACCAAAATGCCCCTTTTAGTGTCAATATTAATATGATGATTGTTGAAGTCAGGGGCATAATGGCAGTCAGTTTGCCATGCCACACACCTGTTTGGTGAAAAACTCCAACTGCTACAGTGCAGATATAACAGGCGCCTGCTTAACAGGCGAACATGTTATCTCTATTGGCATTGAGACAGTCACATTTTTTCAGGTGAGGTAGCAGCAACCTATAAATGCAGCGCCACCTGCTGGAAAGAAATTAATTGTATTGTGTTAGCACGTTGTGATTTGGTTGTGTTTAGGCTCCATTTTTTAATCAAGAGCAAGAGGTAGATTAACACCATTGTTAAGAAATCAATGTGGTTTTTGTTATCATAGCCTGAAGTGTGCGCCTTTAATTCTACTCGGAGGTGTTAGAAATCTGCTGTGTTCTACTATACTTTGCATGTGTCATTTTTGCACCTGTATTACACATATATTTTTAGAAGGGAATGTGCTTGTCAGATGTATTTCAATTAAATTGATAAAAGTATATTGTGCAAGTGACAAACAAAGAAAAATTGTCCAAATATTACAAGGCTACAGTGAGAAAAAATAAAATATTAAAGTTGTAAGGAATGAAGCATAATACAAGAGTGATAATATGATGCACATAAAATAGATACTTATCAATTTTATCATGTGATTTATAGCTTGTCCTGCAAACTGACAAGAAATTGTGCATACAGAAGTGCTATCATTAAGGGGGTTTTACACAGTGACAGGACGATTATCGGGCAGACGAGTGTTAATATACGCTCGATCATCTGCTGGTTGTATCGTTTTAAAAAAGTAAAATATTATCGTTGTCGGCAGCACATCTCTCAGTGTAAACAGGGAGACGCGCTGCTGACATGATAATAATGGATGGGGACGAGCGATCGGAGTAACGACCGCTCGTCCCCATCCATAGATCCGTGTAACAGGAGCAAGCAAGCGCTGATCATCGATTTCTCGTTGATTGGCGCTCGCTGCACCGGACGCTTATCGGCCAGTGTTAAAGGGCCTATAGACATTACCAAAATACATGACCTACCTTACTAACACCTGTATTGCAGTGGGTTACTTATCTTTAATTTCAATACAATTGACCAGAGATAGCAGGATGATCATCTGATGCATCATATCAAATACAGAAATTCCACATCTTATTTTACACTATGTGCAAAATAATCTATATATGTAGCACTCAATTGTTCTGCCTTTGATTCATCAATATATCAGGCTTGATCTGGTCAGAGAAATACTGGTGCTTAAATGATGTGATGTGTATTCAGAATCCTGACCACTTCTGTAGCGTCTCTGTGAGCATAGCAGGCGTAGTCTCGCGAGATTATGCTGTAAACTGTCATTCACAGCGAGATCTCGCTGCGCTGTGCTGTAAATTACACACACTCTACAGAAGTGGTCAGGATTCTGAATACACATCACGTCCTGGCAGGAGGTAATGTATATTCATTGTCAGGACACTGCAGTAATGTTAGTGTTTGTGTATGTGGCTACACATAGCGATATAGCTATATCGCTATCTGCAGAGTAAATGAATGGAGAGAAGTGTATGACGCTGATTGGTCAGCGTCATACACTCCTCTGTACAACGCCCACTTGGTCAAAAAGTAAAACATGCCCATTTGTCCATTGAGAAACTCATTAGCATAAAGTTAATATAGGTCATAACTCCATCAAAAATGATCATTTTTCAAAATAAAAAAACACTGCTCTAAGCTACATTACAGCGCCGATCACATCATGTACAATATAGGGCACTTATAATGTGGCGACAGAGCCTCTTTAAATATAATGAACTTCAAATATAACATGCAACCATTACATTAAAGGGGATGTATCAACATAAAATAAAATATCATTTAAACCACTACCTTAAAAAAAAATGTTTTGTAAAAATATTTGCTGATTTTATTTTATTTTTCTCATTTTCCATGTCACTATCTATACACAAGAAAATGTGAAATATAGTTTTCACTCTGGCCACTAGAGCACTCACAAAAGACAAACCTCCTGTTTTAAGTAGCTCAGTTTTCAGCTGTGCTGTGTAGGCTAGGGTCGGTTAGTAATATCGCCTTCTTATCGTTGGAGGGTGGGGGTTATATTGACATATTGACAGATGGCTCTATTGCACTATTGAAGGCTCTATTCACATCATTCCCAGACTACACAGCTGAGGTATACTTTTTTAAAGTTTAAAAAAAAGCTCACATTTTTGTATGCAGTCAGTATGTGTTTATTACTCCTCATTCATTTTTTTTCCCTTTAGAGGATGGGATTTTTTTTTTAGATGATCCAAAATAGATCAATGACATACATTAGTATGCCTGCACAAATGAAAAAAAAAAAAAAAGTGTATCCCTTTTTTATTTGCAGTGCATAACAGTGTCAATTGTGTGCTCAAAGGACATACACAATTGCTCTCATGGTGCACAGATTTCCCCATAATTGTCACTCACAGGTGCCCCCATAGGTCAGCTATCCACAGGTTCGCCCATTTTGCCCAGCCACACGTGCCCACATAATTGCGATCACAAATTTCCCCATATTTGTTCATCACAGGTGTTCTCATAGGTGTCTAGCCATACTTACCCCTAAAATTACCAGCCACAGTTCACCCCCACAATTGCCAGCCACGGTGCACCCATAATTGTCAGCTACAGTCAGATCACCCTTAAATTGCCAGCCACAGCACACCCCCATAATTGTCAGCCACAGTTCAGCCCATAATTGCCCTGTACAGTTCACCCCATAATTATCAGCTACAGTTAACCCACATAATTGCCAGCCACAGTTCCCCTATAATTGCCAGTTACAGTTCATTCTTAAATTGCCAGTCAATGTTCACCCACATAATTGGCAGTCACAGTTTCCCTACGATTATCAGCCACAGTTCCCCCTTAAATTGCCAGCCAAGGTTCACCCCCATAATTTTTTGCTACAGTTCTCCCCCCATAATTGCCCATAATTGCCAGCCATCATTCCCCCTTGTAATTGTCAGGCACTGTTCCCCATATAAGTTCAGCCACATGAGCCTCCAGATAGCAGGCTGCAAACACATCTCTCTGCCAAACACACAGTTATGTGTATTTCCAATATGGAGATACGTTTATCCTGGTCCGGACTACTCATTCACCGCTCCGTTTCCTCACGGCGTTCCGTGGGCTACTGCCCCTTCCCTTGCGTGTTCCCTTTTTGTTCTCCCGTGCACTTGGACAGCGTAGGGACCGCCGCCCAGTTGTACCCCGTCGCCTAGGGCGGGTCGTTGCAAGTAGGCAGGGACAGGGCGGTGGGTAGATTAGGGCTCACTTTCCCTTCACCTCCTTCCTGCCATTACAATGGCAGTATATACAAGGGGAGGGGGGATTGCTGTGTGGCAGTATATACAAGGGGAGGGGGATTGCTGTGTGGCAGTATAGACAAGGTAAGGGGGCTGTGTGGCAGTATATACAAGGGGAGGGGGATTGCTGTGTGGCAGTATACACAAGGGGAGGGGGGATTGCTGTATGGCAGTTTATACAAGGGGAGGGGGATTGCTGTGTGGCAGTATATACAAGGGGAGGGGGGATTGCTGTGTGACAGAATATACCAGGGGAGGGGGGATACCTGTGTGGCAGTGTATGCAAGGGGAGGGGGCTGTGTGGCAGTATATACAAGGGAAGAGGGGGGCTGTGTAGCACTATATACAGGGGGGATTGCTGTGTAGCACCATATACAAGGGGAGGGGGGCTGTGTGGCAGTATTTACAAAGGAAGGGGAATTGCTGTGTGGCAGTATATACAAGGGGAGGGGGCTGTGTGGCAGTATATACAAGGGGAGGGGGATTGCTGTATGGCAGTATATACAAGGGGAGGGGGGATTGCTGTGTGGCAGTATGTACAAGGGGAGGGGGATTGATGTGTGGCAGTATAGACAAGGGAAGGGGGCTGTGTGGCAGTATATACAAGGGGAGGGGGATTGCTGTGTGGCAGTATACACAAGGGGAGGGGGGATTGCTGTGTGGCAGTTTATACAAGGGGAGGGGGATTGCTGTGTGGCAGTATATACAAGGGGAGGGGGGATTTCTGTGTGACAGTATATACCAGGGGAGGGGGGATACCTGTGTGGCAGTGTATGCAAGGGGAGGGGGCTGTGTGGCAGTATATACAAGGGGAGGGGGATTGCTGTGTGGCAGTATATACAAGGGGATGGGGCTGTTTGGCAGTATATACAAGGGGAGGGGGGATTGCTGTGTGACAGTATATACAGGGGAGGGGGATTGCTGTGTGGCAGTATATACAAAGGGAGGGGGATTGCTGTGTGGCAGTATATACCAGGAGAGGGGGGATTGCTGTGTGGCAGTATATACAAGGGGAAGGGGCTGTGTGGCAGTAGATACAAGTGGAGGGGGGATTGCTGTGTGGCAGTATGTACAAGGGGAGGGGGGATTGCTGTGTGGCAGTATATACAAAGGGAGGGGGATTGCTGTGTGGCAGTATATACAAGGGGAGGGGAGATTACTGTGTGGCAGTATATACAAGGGGAGGGGGGATTGCTGTGTGGCAGTATATACAAGGGGAGGGGGATTGCTGTATGGCAGTATATACAAGGGGAGGGGGGATTGCTGTGTGGCAGTATGTACAAGGGGAGGGGGATTGATGTGTGGCAGTATAGACAAGGGAAGGGGGCTGTGTGGCAGTATATACAAGGGGAGGGGGATTGCTGTGTGGCAGTATACACAAGGGGAGGGGGGATTGCTGTGTGGCAGTTTATACAAGGGGAGGGGGATTGCTGTGTGGCAGTATATACAAGGGGAGGGGGGATTGCTGTGTGACAGTATATACCAGGGGAGGGGGGATACCTGTGTGGCAGTGTATGCAAGGGGAGGGGGCTGTGTGGCAGTATATACAAGGGGAGGGGGATTGGCAGTATATACAAGGGGAGGGGGGATTGCTGTGTGACAGTAAATACAGGGGAGGGGGATTGCTGTGTGGCAGTATATACAAAGGGAGGGGGATTGCTGTGTGGCAGTATATACCAGGGGAGGGGGATTGCTGTGTGGCAGTATATACAAGGGGAAGGGGCTGTGTGGCAGTAGATACAAGTGGAGGGGGGATTGCTGTGTGGCAGTATGTACAAGGGGAGGGGGGATTGCTGTGTGGCAGTATATACAAAGGGAGGGGGATTGCTGTGTGGCAGTATATACAAGGGGAGGGGAGATTACTGTGTGGCAGTATATACAAGGGGAGGGGGGGATTTCTGTGTGGCAGTATATACAAGGGGAGGGGGGATTGCTGTGTGGCAGTATATACAGAGGGCTGTGTGTGGCGCTATATACAGGGGGGCTGTGTGGTGCTATCTACAGGGGGGCTATGTGTGGCAGTATATACAATGGGGCTGTATGGTATTATCTACAGGGGGAGCTGTGTGGCGCTATCTACAGGGGGACTATGTGGCGCTATCTACAGTGGTTGCTGTGTTGTGCTATCTACAGGGGGTGTTTGTTGCTATCTACAGGAGGGTCTGTGTGGCACTATCTACAGGGGGTCTATGTGGCACTATCTACAGGGGGGCTGTGTGACGCAATCTACAGGGGGCTGTGTGTATCGCCATCTACAGGGGGGCTGTGTGTGACGCTATCTACAGGGGGGTTGTGTGGCGCTATCTATAGGTAGGGCTGTGTGTGATGCTATCTTCATGGGGTCTGTGTGTAGCGCTATCTATAAGGACAGTGGTGTAATGAGGGATTCTTTCTTTGATGCTTATAATTGGTGTTTATGACTGTCTATTTTACTGCTGTACTTGTAATAGTATAGTATTTAAAAAAGTTATTAAAATTAATTTAAAATAAGTTTTTTATTCTTTTATTCAGTCGCTATATTAGCATTTACTGGGGGAATTACTTTTGGTCATCAGATTGCCCACCATTGATGGAGCTGCCAAGACTTAGAGGGAACATTCCCAACCAGCTGTCTGTTGTAGGGTCCTTCAGCTTCTGTAGCTCCTCTAGGGCTCCTTCCCTCTCCTCTCTTACATATTACAGGGAAGCATTGATTGGTTACAGAGGGAGCTTATCACACAGTAAAAAGTTTATTTCTGCATAAAAATGCACTGAAGGGAAGCGCTCATAATACTGTGGCACCTACAGAATGATCAGATGCTCATTCACTTGGTTGTACGAAGAAATATATAGGTAAAATAATTTAGTACGTATTCTGGTTTATTATCAGGACTCGAGTCAGTTCATGAAATGAAACACAGACATACACAGACAAAATGTCAGTAGAGACCATCAGTATCCAAATGACTTTGAAAAGTTTTCTAATTTGGTTATCAATTTTTTCAGGATACATTCCAGTCACCCCATCTGTCAATACGAGTCATCCTTACCAAGTCAAGTAAATGTTATATCTGTACAAACTGTACCATAATTAAAATGGACAACAAGTCCATCCAGATACTGTAGAAGGGGATATTGGTTTCCATAGAATTAAAACCCAAAACCTAAAATACACCATATCAATTAGTGAAAGTTGTATGAGACCAATGGTACTAGACCCATTCAAGTCTATTTTGTAGGAGAAGGAGGCAAGAGGCAAAATGTGTCCTAAGGTGCTTTAAAGTTTTATAAGTAGTGCAAAAAGTACTGTTATCTCAGGGTCATGAGACCAACTATTTGTTACAAAAAACATAATTCTCCCTACTCTTTCTATAGCTAAGCCACAATGGCTCAGATAAACTTGGTATAGTGGTTGCAGGTTGCAGTTTTTTGTGGTGATAATGAGGAAAGACAAAGTGACAATTAAAACGCTAATATAGATATTGATGATGTTGGATTGCTGTTGGATGTATGAGAAATATTGGTATTACAAAATTGCCAAACATAAGAAAAATGTAAAAGTTTCTTAAAGGGGTTGTCTCACTAGAGACACCCCCTTTCACATGGAAGCTGCTACAAAAATGTAATGTTCATATTAATGTCCTACTTTTTAACCGCAAGGTGTTTCTGACGTCACCTCCTCACCAAGCCATGCTAGATTATTCACAGCTAGGATTCTCTATCAGGGTATGTGCACACGTAGTGACCAAAAACGTCTGAAAATCCAGAGCTGTTTTCAAGGGAAAACAGACCCTGCTTTTCAGACGCTTTTTGACCAACTCGCATTTTTCGCGGCGTTTTTCGCGCCGTTTTTGCTGCGTTTTTTACGTCCGTTTTTGGAGCTGTTTTCATTGGAGTCTATGAGAAAACAGCTCCAAAAACGTCCAAAGAAGTGTCCTGCACTTCTTTTGACGAGGCTGTATTTTTACGCGTCGTCGTTTGACAGCTGTCAAACGACGACGCGTAAATAACAGGTCGTCTGCACAGTACGTCGGCAAACCCATTCAAATGAATGGGCAGATGTTTGCCGACGTATTGTAGCCCTATTTTCAGACGTAAAACGAGGCATAATACGCCTCGTTTACGTCTGAAAATAGGTTGTGTGAACCCAGCCTAAGGGTATGTTCACACGGCGGGGGTCCGTAACGGCTGAAATTACGGGGATGTTTCAGCCTGAAAACATCCCCGTAATTTCAGCCGTACCGGCATGTGCAGGCGCTTGAACGCCGCGTCAATTACGGCCGTAATTAGCGCTGCTATTCATTGGAGTCAATGAATAGCGGCTCCAATTACGGCCAAAGAAGTGACAGGTCACTTCTTCTACGCGGGCGTCTATTTACGCGCCGTCATTTGACAGCGGCGCGTAAATATACGCCTCGTGTGAACAGACAAACGTCTGCCCATTGCTTTCAATGGGCAGATGTTTGTCAGCGCTATTGAGGCGCTATTTTCGGGCGTAATTCGGGGCAAAAACGCCCGATTTACGTCCGTAAATAGGCCGTGTGCACATACCCTAAATTTAATTTTACTGACTCAAAATGAAAGTCTTGAACTTACCATACCAAGAAATGAAGCAAGTCTCTAATTCTACAGCTTTAAAAATGATAACTGGACTGTATGCACTTACTTGTATTCAGGTTTTTTTCTGATGTTTCCTTTCATTTCCTTGAAAAAAAATGTTTCCTTTTTTGATTATTTATTAGATATTTACAACTTTTACCACCATAACAAAAATTCTAGCTATTACAATTGAAAGATTTAGACACGCATACCTATAACATCAATGAAAAATAATATGATATTTTTTCATTATAAAGCTGATTTCAGAATAAAAAAAATGACTCCTCTATAATATAAATTTCACCTTTGCTTGATTTTTATGGTCCCTTCCAAACTAATTCCTCTGATCAGATGATCTTATTAGCATCTATCAAGATAGTATTTAAAGGGAACTTGTCACGTTTAAAATGCAGACCAATCAACGGGCGGCATGTTATATAACAGGGGGAGCTGAGCAGATTGATATACAGTTTTGTAGCAAAAGATTCAATATAACTTGTAAATTATTCATTTAAACCTTTGCTTATTCTGGGGTTAGGAGTTCACTGGGCGGCCGTAATCACTGATTGACAGCTATCTTTGTATTCACATTCATACAGGGAAGGTTGTCAATCTATGAGTAGGACCGCCCACTGGACTCCTAAGTCCAGAATGAGCAGATGTTTAAATGAATAATTTACAAGTTATACTGAATCTTTTCCCACAAAACTATATATAAATCTGCTCAGCTCCCCCTGTTTTATGATATGCTGTCCGCAGATTGGACTGCATTTTAAATGTGACAGGTTCCCTTTAAATTAGCAATAGAAGGATAAGTCTTTTACAAGTGGGCCCCACTTTGTTAAGAAAGTCCAGGTTTTGTGCTGGCTAGAAGGGTAATAAGCAAAAGGGTAATGAGCATATGGAAGACTTGTTCAATATAACTTAAAGAGGCTCTGTCACCAGATTTTGCAACCCCTATCTGCTATTGCAGCAGATAGGCGCTGCAATGTAGATTACAGTAACGTTTTTATTTTTAAAAAACGAGCATTTTTGGCCAAGTTATGACCATTTTTGTAGTTATGCAAATGAGGCTTGCAAAAGTCCAAGTGGGTGTGTTTAAAAGTAAAAGTCCAAGTGGGCGTGTATTATGTGCGTACATCGGGGCGTTTTTAATACTTTCACTAGCTGGGCGCTCTGAAGAGAAGTAACATCCTCTTCTCTTCAGAACGCTCCCAGCTTCTGACAGTGCAGATCTGTGACGTCACTCACAGGTCCTGCATCGTGACGGCCACATCGGCACCAGAGGCTACAGTTGATTCTGCAGCAGCATCAGCGTTTGCAGGTAAGTCGGTCAGAAGCTGGGCGTTCTGAAGAGAAGAGGATGTTACTTCTCTTCAGAGCGCCCATCTAGTAAAAGTATTAAAAACGCCCCGATGTACGCACATAATACACACCCACTTGGACTTTTACTTTTAAACACACCCACTTGGACTTTTGCAAGCCTCATTTGCATAACTACAAAAATGGTAATAACTTGGCCAAAAATGCTCGTTTTTTAAAAATAAAAACGTTACTGTAATCTACATTGCAGCGCCGATCTGCTGCAATAGCAGATAGGGGTTGCAAAATCTGGTGACAGAGCCTCTTTAAGTAATCCATCATGGATAAATCAGGAGGACCCCACCTGATAATCTAAATACAGTCATGAAAGACTATACAAGTGGAACATGTGGCCTCAAATTGGAATTCCTTGTCCTTCAGGAAACCATTGAATTTGTCAATTATCATAATCTGTGATATTTTATATTTGACAGGTTCCAGATTTATTGCTAGACAAATATGTAGTATGTCAATCTGCAAGAACCTTTATGGATAATAGGAATTGTCATTAGAAATGTCATGAGATAGAGAATGCTTGAGGCTCAAAAGGGTTACAGAGTTGATCAGGTATAAACTGTATTCCAGAATATAGCCACTGTACCAAAAGACAACACCACAATATATGTGTCATAGTTCCTTTTTGGCCACACCTGCGTTAACAAATGGAAGAAGGCTGTGTGATGAATCTTTTTTTTTTTTTTTCGGTGTCCAGGTGTCTCACCCTACATTCATCATGTCCTCCACAGGTATAGTGCACCTTCTATAACTATCAATAGTTACCTTGTTTCAGATTGGGTTCCTTTACTTTAATTAAATACTATTGCCGGTACCCCTGTGATTGGAACAACCTATTAGTGTAGTGACTTTTTGAAACACAGCTATATAGTGCCCTTATTTATTTTTTTGCTCTTGTATACATATACAGTGTCGTATCTACCTTTAGGGTGTATGCTATATGTTATATGGACATATTTTCAATTGATGATCTATGACCTGTGATATGGTATTATATGACACCTGGCTTATTTTTAACCATATTTTATTTGTCTATAGTATATACTTGGGAGAGGGGGGTTTATTTTTGTATTGTTTGTATTAATGTATAATAAACTATCAATAAACATATTTTGAATAAATTTAATTATATGATATCAGGATTTTTCTTTTTTGGTTTAATGAATATGGATTATGTGATATCTTGAATAATGAATTGGCAAAAAATATATATATATATAGGTTATAATATAATGTGTGATGAATCTCACAAACCTAGCTTTGTCCATATAAGTTTTTAGCTCCTACCTGTAAAGTCGGAGTAGGGAGGAAGACAGGGGAGCCCTAATCTACCCGCCACTCAGTCCCTGCCTACTTGCACGGCCCGTCCCAGGCGACGGCGTACAACTGGGCGACGGTCCCTACGCTCAATAAGTGAACGACAGACAAACAGACAAGGGTACACAGAAGCTAAGGGAAATGGGACAGTTGCCCACGGCAACACCGTGAGCAACAAGAGTAGTGAACGAGCCGAGTCAAACCAGGAGTGTACGAGGTACCAAATGCAGAGCAGGAGAGTAGTCAGTAAAGCCGGTGAATTTGAAGCAGAGGTCAATAGTACTAGCAGGAGCAGCAGAGCCAGGAAACCAGACAGAATCACAGGCAAATGAAGAGCAGGAAATGAAGATATAAATAGACTGAGGGAGGGAGCTAGCTCCGTCTGGCCAGGCTGTGATAGGTTCTCCCACTCCTCAGCCTACCAGCCTGAGTGGTAGCAAATCGAGTCACTCCATCAGACCTAGGAGCAGATGCAGACTGATTAACCACGGGTGTCGACACAGAAGCTGTGTCTGGCAGATCCTTTACAGTAACCCCCCCCCTTTATGAGGGGCCACTGGACCCTTCCTAGGTGGACCTGGCTAATTGGGGAACCGAAGATGGAACCTCCTGAGCAATACCCCAGCATGAACATCCCGGGCGGGTACCCAAGTCATCTCCCCAGGCCCGTATCCTCTCCAATGGACCAGGTACTGGAGGGAGCCTTGGACCATCCTGCTATCCATAATCTTGGCCACCTCGAATTCTACCCCTTCAGGGGTGAGAACAGGGACCGGAGGTTTCCTCGAGGTAGCCAAGGACGGGGAGCACCCTTTCAGGAGGGAGGCATGAAACATGTCGTGTATTTGAAAAGACGGGGGTAACTCCAGCCGGAAGGAGACAGGGTTAAGGACCTCAATGACCTTGTACTGGCCTATATACCGGGGAGCACATTTTATGGACGGAACTTTAAGACGCAAATTTTTTGAAGATAGCCACACCAGATCCCCGACTACAAACAAGGGGTTAGCAGAACGTCTTCTATCTGCCTGAGTCTTTTGTATGCTCTGGGACGCCTCTAGGTTCTTCTGAACCTGGGCCCAGACTGTGCACAGTTCCCGATGAACTACATCTACCTCGGGATTGTTGGAACCACCAGGTGAAACGGAGGAGGACCGTGGATTAGACCCAAAATTACAGAAAAAGGGGGAAACCACTGACGAGGTACTGACTCGTTTATTAAATTGAAAATTCGGCGAGGGGAATGAAGGAGACCCAATCATATTGACAGTCGAAGATAAAACACATTAAATATTGTTCTAGAGACTGATTAGTCCTCTCGGTTTGGCCATTAGTTTCAGGATGGAAGGCCAAGGAGAAGGACAGATCAATCTCCAACTTTTTACAGAAAGCTCTCCAAAACAATGAAACAAATTGTACCCCTCTGTCAGAAACAATATTGACAGGAACCCCATGGAGACGCAGGATGTGTTTGACAAACAAGGTAGTTAACATCTTGGCATTGGGTAGTTTCTTGAGGGGCACAAAGTGGCACATCTTACTGAAGCGGTCTACTACAACCCACACCACCGACTTTCCTTGAGATGGAGGCAGATCGGTGATAAAACTCATGGAGATATGGGTCCAAGGTCTCTAGGGAATGGGCAAAGAACATAGTAAGCCCACTGGTCGGGACCTGGGAGTCTTGGACCTAGCACAAATTTCACAAGCGGCATCGTAGGCCTTAACGTCCTTAGGCAACCCAGGCCACCAATAGTTTCTAGCAATGAGGTGCTTGGTCCCCAGGATGCCTGGGTGGCCAGATAGTGCAGAGTCATGATTTTCCCTGAGTACCCTTAGCCGGAATTGCAGGGGAACAAACAGCTTGATCTAAGGAAGGTTCCCGGGAGCTGAACCTTGATCAGCCGCAATTTCGGAAACTAAGTCAGAATCAACAGAGGATATGATTATACCTGGGGGCAAAACACAGGCAGGATCTTCCTCCGAAGGAGGGCTGGCCATGAAGCTACGGGACAGTGCATCAGATTTAATATTTTTAGACCCAGCTCTATAGGTGACCACAAAGTTGAATCTAGTAAAAAACAACGCCCATCGAGCTTGTCTCAGGTTTAGCCTCCGGGCAGATTCTAGGAGAACCAGATTCTTGTGGTCGGTAAGGACAGTTACCTGGTGCCTAGCCCCCTCCAAGAAGTGGCGCCACTCTTCAAATGACCATTTAATGGCTAAGAGTTTGCTGTTGCCCACATCATAGTTACTCTCAGTGGGTGAGAACTTCCTGGAGAAGTAGGCACACGGACGGAGATGGGTGAGGGACCTGGTACCCTGGGACAAAACAGCACCCACTCCCACCTCGAAGGCGTCAACCTCCACGATGAATGGCTCTATTTGGTTAGGCTGAATCAGCACTGGGGCAGAGATAAAGCACTTCTTAAGGATCTCAAAAGCCTGGACCGCCTCCGGAGGCCAGTGGAGGAGATCAGCACCTTTGCGAGTAAGATCCGTAAGAGGCTTAGCGATGACCGAGAAGTTAGCAATAAATCTCCTGTAATAATTAGCAAACCCCAGGAAACACTGTAACGCCTTCAGGGAGGCAGGTTGGACCCATTCAGCCACAGCCTGAACCTTGGCAGGGTCAATGCGGAATTCATGAGGAGTGAGAATTTGACCCAAAAGTGGTATCTCCTGCACCCCAAACACACATTTTTCGGTTTTAGCAAAGAGTTTGTTTTCCCAAAGGGCCTGGAGCACCTTCCTGACATGCTCAATGTGGGAGGACCAGTCCTTGGAAAACACAAGTATGTCATCAAGGTATACTACAAGAAATACCCCCAGGAAGTCTCTTAAAATCTCATTTATGAAATTCTGGAAGACCGCGGGAGCATTACACAACCCAAAGGGCATGACGAGGTATTCTAAATGACCTTCGTGCGTGTTAGACGCAGTCTTCCACTCGTCCCCTTCTCTTTTTCGGATAAGGTTATAAGCCCCCCGAAGATCAAACTTAGAGAACCATTGGGCCCACTGAACCTGATTGAAGAGATCAGGAATCAAAGGAAGGGGATACTGGTTCCTTACAGTGACCTTATTCAAGATTCGGTAATCGATGCACGGCCTAAGACCACCATCATTCTTCCCTACGAAGAAGAAGCCAGCAGAGAAGTAGGGGGGCGAATGTATCCCTTGGCCAGGCTTTCCTGGATATATTCTCTCATGGCCTCACGTTCGGGACAAGAGAGATTAAATATCCTACCCTTAGGGAGCTTAGCTCCTGGCACCAAATCGATTGCGCAATCGTATTCTCTATGAGGAGGTAACACTTCTAAGGCCTTTTTAGAAAAAACATCAGCGAAGTCCTGAATAAACTTAGGTAGAGTGTTTACCTCCTCAGGGAGAGAAATCAAATTAACAGAAAAACAGGACGTCATGCATTCATTACCCCATTTGGTAAGATCCCCAGTATTCCAGTTAAACGTGGGATTATGCATCTGTAACCAGGGAAGGCCTAAAACCAAATCGGACGATAATCTCTTCATCACCAGTACAGAGCACTGCTTCAAATGAATGGAGCCAACAATGACTTCAAAAACAGGGGTATGCTGCGTAAAATAACCATTAGTAAGTGGAGTGGAGTCGATACCCACTACCGGGACAGGTTTAGGCAAATCAATCAATCGCAGAGCTAGAGACATAGCAAATTCCACAGACATAATATTAGCAGAAAACCCCTGAATCCACGAAGGCACTGCCGGTGGCAGACCTACCCTCAAAAGAAACCTGAAAGGGGAGCAAGATCTTATTAGGTTTCATATTTACGGGAAATACCTGTGCGCCCTCCCCGATGGTCACTTAGGCGCGGAAGTTTTACGGCTGCTTATTCTTACGCCTTGGACAGTTGTTCACTTGATGCTTGTCATCCCCACAGTAGAAGCAGAGACCATTCTTCCTGCAGAGCTCTCTACGTTGTTGGGGAGACACGGAGGCCCCGAGTTGCATTGGTTCATCCGAGATTCCCGTGGAAGAATGAAGCAACGGAACCTCGGGAGCCATCATGGGGGAGCCAGAGGAGAAAGCACAAAAACGTTCAAGTCGTCGTTCCCTGAGACGACTGTCAAGACGTACCGCTAAAGCCATAACCTGATCTAGAGAGTCAGAAGAGGGATAGCTAACTAATAGGTCTTTCAGGGCGTTCAACAGACCCAATCTAAACTGGCACCTCAAGGCAGGGTCATTCCACCGAGAAGCTACGCACCACTTCCTAAAGTCAGAACAGTACTCCTCAACGGGTCTCTTACCCTTACGTAAGGTCACCAGATGACTCTCGGGAAAAGGCAGTCTTGTTAGTCTCGTCATAGATGAGCCCGAGAGCAGAAAAAAAAAAGGTCAACAGAGGAAAGTTCAGGGGTGTCAGGAGCCAAGGAGAAGGCCCATTATTGGGGGCCGTCCAGGAGCCGGGACATAATTATACCCACTCGCTGGCTCTCAGAACCTGAGGAGTGGGGTCTTAAACGGAAATAGAGCCTACAACTCTCCCGAAAGGAGAAAAAAGTCTTCCCGTCCCCTGAGAACCGGTCAGGCATCTTGAGGTGGGATTCAAGAGGTGAGGTAGAGGGCACTATCTGGTTAGCATCTCGCTGGTTGCACCTCTGAGCCAGGGCTTGGACCTGTAGGGAGAGACCCTGCATTTGCTGAGCCAGGGTCTCAAGGGGGTCCATAGTTGTGTAGGAACCAGGGTAGAAAAGGTACACTACCGTTCAAAAGTTTAGAGTCACTTAGAAGTTCCCTTATTTTTGAAAGAAAAGCACAGTTTTTTTCAATGAAGATAACATTAAATTAATCAGAAATACACTCTCTACATTGTTAATATGCTAAATGACTATTCTAGCTGCAAACGTCTGGTTTTTAATGCAATATCTACATAGGTGTATAGAGGCCCATTTCCAGCAACCATCACTCCAGTGTTCTAATGGTACATTGTGTTTGCTAACCGTGTTAGAAGGCTAATGGATGATTAGAAAACACTTGAAAACCCTTGTGCAATTATGTTAGCACCGCTGTAAACAGTTTTGCTGTTTAGAGGAGCTATAAAACTGACCTTCCTTTGAGCTAGTTGAGAATCTGGAGCATTACATTTGTGGGTTTGATTAAACTCTCAAAATGGCTAGAAAAAGAGAGCTTTCATGTGAAACTCGACAGTCTATTCTTGTTCTTAGAAATCAAGGCTATTCCATGCGAGAAATTGCCAAGAAACTGAAGATTTCCAACAACGGTGTGTACTACTCCCTTCAGAGGTCAGCACACACAGGCTCTAACCAGAGTAGAAAGAGAAGTGGGAGGCCCCGCTGCACAACTGAGCAACAAGACAAGTACATTAGAGTCTCTAGTTTGAGAAATAGACGCCTCACAGGTCCTCAACTGGCAGCTTCATTAAATAGTACCCGCAGAACGCCAGTGTCAACGTCTACAGTGAAGAGGCGACTCCGGGATGCTGGCCTTCAGGGCAGAGTGGCAAAGGAAAAGCCATATCTGAGACTGGCTAATAAAAGGAAAAGATTAATATGGGCAAAAGTACACAGACATTGGACAGAGGAAGATTGGAAAAAAGTGTTATGGACAGACGAATCGAAGTTTGAGGTGTTTGGATCACACAGAAGAACATTTGTGAGCTGCAGAACTACTGAAAAGATGCTGGAAGAGTGCCTGACGCCATCTGTCAAGCATGGTGGAGGTAATGTGATGGTCTGGGGTTGCTTTGGTGCTGGTAAAGTAGGAGATTTGTACAAGGTAAAAGGGATTTTGAATAAGGAAGGCTATCACTCCATTTTACAACGCCATGCCATACCCTGTGGACAGCGCTTGATTGGAGCCAATTTCATCCTACAACAGGACAATGACCCAAAGCACACCTCCAAATTAGAACTATTTAGGGAAGAAGCAGGCAGCTGGTATTCTATCTGTAATGGAGTGGCCAGCGCAGTCACCAGATCTCAACCCCATAGAGCTGTTGTGGGAGCAGCTTGACCGTATGGTACGCAAGAAGTGCCCATCAAGCCAATCCAACTTGTGGGAGGGCCTTCTGGAAGCATGGGGTGAAATTTCTCCTGATTACCTCAGCAAATTAACAGCTAGAATGCCAAAGGTCTGCAATGCTGTAATTGCTGCAAATGGAGCATTCTTTGACGAAAGCAAAGTTTGAAGGAGAAAATTATTATTTCAAATAAAAATCATTATTTCTAACCTTGTCAATGTCTTGACTATATTTTCTAGTCATTTTGCAACTCATTTGATAAATATAAGTGTGAGTTTTCATGGAAAACACAAAATTGTCTGGGTGACCCCAAACTTTTGAACGGTAGTGTATATGGGCCTGTGATTATGTAATGTCGGGGTAGGGAGACAGACAGGGGAGCCCTAATCTACCCACCACTCAGTCCCTGCCTACTTACACGGCCCGTCCTAGGCGACGGTGTACAAGTGGGCGACGGTTCCTACGCTCAATAAGTGAACGTCAGACAAACAGACAAGGGTACACAGAAGCTAAGGGAAATGGGACAGTTGCCCACGGCAACACCGTGAGCAACAAGAGTAGTGAACGAGCCGAGTCAAACCAGGAGTGTACGAGGGACCAAACGCAGAGCAGGAGTGTAGTCAGTAAAGCCGGGGTAAATTTGAAGCAGAGGTCAATAGTACTAGCAGGAGCAGCAGAGCCAGGAAACCAGACAGAATCACTGGCAAAGGAAGAGCAGGAAATGAAGATATAAATAGACCGAGGGCGGGAGCTAGCTCCATCTGGCCAGGCTGTGATAGGTTCTCCCACTCCTCAGCCTACCAGCCTGAGTGGTAGCAGATCGAGTCACTCTATCAGACCTAGGAGCAGATGCAGACTGATTACACACGGGTGTCGATACAGAAGCTGTGTCTGGCAGATCCTTTACACTACCTAATCAGTATTTGTAGAAATTTTTGTTGATCAACCACCCATTCCAACACCTTATTATTTACTTTTTACTTACCACTCTGCTGAAGATCCTCTGGGATATTGGTTGCCAACTAGGATTGTATGACTATGCCTACTGTCCCATTTTCACAGGCAACCACATGCTGTAGAACTTTTGTACGTTTCATTGTTTTCAAATATCAAGTATTAAAGTAATAAGCCTGGCGAAATCACCTTATTTTTAAGCCCTGGGACTAGTAGAGCAGCCATGACTCAAACAGAAGAGATGGTCTTATAGTTGACATGCACAATCCACAGGGCTTTTACCTAAGCATCTAATAGGATGCTTCACATTAAACTAATTCTACATGGTCCACTGTATTCTTTCTTAGTGTCAATTTCAAACCCAGAAGTAAGGCAAGGGGTCCTGGCTTGAACCTGCCCGTAGAGAAATGGTGCAGTAAATAAATGATCAGGAAACACGGGATGCAGTGCAACGGAACCCAACATTACTCACTCTTGGCGGTTACAATATGTATAGTTTATGAGCTTGGCGGTTCTCAAATTGAGGCACAGTCTCTTGGTTACAAACAAACTTAACAGCTCAAAAGGTTTGGTCGGTGGCAGCTGCCCTGTTTTGGGATTTGGTATTGAAATCTCTCTTAGGCCAGTCACTCTTCAGGCGTCACCACGCCACTTCTTGGTCTTTCTTTACTTGGCTCACCGTGTTTCACAGGAACCTTTTCTCAGGCTGACCCCAGTTGGATCATCGTGATGCACAGGATTCTTAGTCACCTTTTCAATATACTAAGCTCTCACAGACGACAGCTTAAGCTGCTGACCAACTCCTGGCATGAGCTGTCCATTCAGCAGCTCTCTACGCAACCACTACAGCGACACACCCACCACCTCTAACGTGAACCCACTTATCTTATAGGGTTCTTAACCCCACCCACATCAATGAGTGGTGTGCCTATGCGCCTATCACGTTGCATACCAAAAAATAATAAATGCATGTATTTACACAGGGGTGTTCTGTCCACAACCTACAACCTCATACCTAGAAAATTGTAATAATAAAAATAAGTTTAAGGTCTCATGCACAAGACCATGGATTTGCGTGGACCCATTTATTTCTATGATCCACTCTGGGGAAGTGAATCTGGATAGAAAACAGTCTAAAAAACTAATTTTATGATCCGGATTTGAGGGTTAACACTGTTGGTGAAATCGTTGGGAATCCGTGAATCCTGATGACACACGAATGGACAACAAAGGATTTTTGCAGTCTAATGGACCGCAACAGATCTGTGATTTTGTGTACCGCAAAACCAATATGGTCCTGTTCATTAGCATCAATTGAAAAATGAGTGCTATGAGTAAAATACGAAGCAATTTAATGCAGTGCTAAAAAAAAGAGCCGAAAATTGTCTAAACACCTACTTTATTATAGCTTTTGTGGATCATCTAAGTTTATTCAAGTGACAGTCACTTTTAACGGAGGAAAAAATTTGAAAATTGGAGTTGCTTTCTTCAGGTAAGCAGCTTGAATATGTACACGTTTCAGTTAAGACCACCTCTTGTTTGCATTAGCTTTTCATTTGCATTGTTCTTATCTAACTAGAGGCCACCTTTCAGACAACAATTCGATATGAGCTCATTGAAATTACACCACAGAACCATGTACTGTGCCATCAATTTAACGGAAACACTTATTTAGTAAATCACTATTTTATGAAGCGTTGACGTTTCTAAACATGTGAATGGTATTTTTTCCCTCTTCCAGTTAACCTGTGTATTTATTGTTAGCTGTTGAACTAATCTTCTTATGCTACAGTTTCAATGCATATTTCACAAAGCAATGCACATTATGCAGAGGTAAAGTATTATTGTAGACTTGTTATGCGCAATACTGAAGTGCACCCGTCACTATGAAATAAACCAGAACATATACTAGATCTGAAGACCAATGAGTTTTTTTTCACTTTTAAGTATGTGCTTCTGATTTTGCATGATCCCTGTAGACTTATTTCACAGAAGGAAGAACAAAATAAAAACTAAAGTAGTAAGGCTTCGTTCACATCTGCGTCGGGATTCCGTTCATGGGTCGCTTTGACGGAATGAATAGCACAGTCGACTACAGTATTGATTCCAAAACCATTACACAACGGGGACAAACGGAAACCATTTGCACCGGATCCGTCACCATTGAAATCAATAGTGATGCAAACGGAAACCTATGGTTTCCGTTTGTTTCAGTTTTTATTCTGTTCATGGGTTCCCCTGACGGAAAGCTCAGATGGAACCCATGAACGGAGTCCCGAAACAGATGTGAACGAAGCCTAATATGTACACAAATCTGCTGTCTTAAAAGGTTTGTCCGCTTTAAAACCCTAGTTTAGAAGCCTCATCCTGCGAATAGGTGATAAATGGGGATTATAGGAAAAACACTGTGAATGCCTTTAAAAAAAAGAAAAGGAAAAAAATGACAGAATTGATGTTTTTTGTTTATCCAATCTCCCAAAGAAACAGAATCAAAAGTGAACAAAAAGTCATACAAATGGTACCAATAAAAACGACAGGTAGTCCTGCAAAAACCAAACTCTTATACAGCCTCGTCAACACAAAAATAAGAATGTTATAGATCTTAGAGTGCGGCGACACAGAAACAATATTTTAATGGATAATTTGGCTACAGAGTATTACCAGTTGTGGGGTTATCTTTACACAGATTAATAATGTCCAATTAGCGCTGACAAAGTGAGACTCTGTAGGGAGACACCCCTTTGACAAGGGCGGTAACACCCAGTTGTTAATTTATTTATAAATTTCTAGGAGGATTAACAGAGGAATGGCACAATGCAGAGTTCTAAGAAAATATGTTTGAGAATTTCTATTTCATTGGGAATACAAGTATTTACTAAAATAGACATGTCAAGAGACATGAAGCGTCCTCTTTAAGGGGTTAGGAAAGCAGTAGAAAACTATGCATCCTCTAGTCTACAGTAAATATGTTTTACACTATAGCTTGGGGTTGTATTGTTAAATGCCTCTTATATTCTGTTCATGACAGACATGCCTTTACTTCTATCTATACCTACAAGTACAAAATAAAGGGTGCAGAGGCACTTGTGGAAATTCTATGAATCAGGCTATTCTTTTCAGGAAACTTTCTAAAGCAAAACTCTACATTTTGAAAAGATGACAGAAATATGACAGAAACAGTATAAAGCTGGATCATTTTATTACACAGACAATTGAATCTTTTAAAATGTATACCATTTATATGTAACATTGTAAGTCCAAAATGTTACTATTAGACAAAGCATTATCAAAGTTGTATGGGGTCTCAAAAGTAATCAACTATTCTCTTTGTAAGTCTATGACAATTGAATCTGCACTGAAGTGTTAGACTGAACAGCTAATACATTAGATTCTCTTTAACATACATTGCTTATTAGAAGAAAATCTTCATTCTTATTTCTCATAGTGGATAGAAAACGTTGCGTACCTAGTTCTATGACAGTGTTCTTACATTTGTTAAAGGAGAAGTTCTAAAGAATTTATTTGATATAAACCACTAGTTCTCCAATTTAGTCTGAAGCATGGCACACAAAAGATTTGTAGTGGTAAGCCCAAATTAACTAAACTTGTTTAGAAATCTTAAGACGTCACCATTTACCCTTTGAGCTTTCCGAATTTAAATTATAGAGTAATAGGCAAGTTTTTCTAGAATCTGTGACCCACAAGAGTGCAAGTATTGAGAAAGTTTGGCTACCACTCTGTTGCGAGGCTTAAAGTGGATCTGTCCCTAGTTTAGTAATGCCCAATCTCCTAGCTAGTCTAATAGGTGCTGTCATGCTTATACTGCTAGTGAAAATTGTGTCCCAAAACATTTATTATTTTAAAAGTTCTGAGCTTTTTTTCTAAATATAGAAATTAGGCTATACTGGACAAGTGGGTGTCAACACCAGAGATTCTCCTGAGGTGGAGCTAACTCACAGCCTCTGATGCTGACCTATCAGCATGAAGCTGCTTCACACAGTGTGAGAGACTGAGGCTGGAGGGAAGGAAGATAAGCAGCCATATATTGGACTGTGTATCTTCTACAACAGTGGCATATGAAAGATGAGATTCTAATCTTTCATATGACACAAGGATAACAGTTCTAGCTATGAAACAACCGGATATATCGGCAGTTGAAAATACAGTTGGGAATGGAAGCTGTATACTATATGATCAGGCTGTATTGCTGGGCAGGGAAGGGGGAGAAGCTGTATGCTGATTGGACAGTATCATACAGAAAACATTACACCGCCCCGAGTGAAAAGAAAGAGTCACCTCCAATTTGCCTATTAGTGCCAAATTAGCATATTTAGAAAAATGCACATAACTTTGCAAATAATAAAAACGAATTTTAAACAAATCTCACTTTAGTTATCAGCATCATGGCACCTATTAGATAGGAAATAGGGAATTAATAAACTAGTTACAGATGCTCTCTAAAGAGAACCTATCACTTCCTGGGAAATCTCATGAAGTAAAAGGAGATCAAAATATGAAACCTTTCTCAAATATATAAAATTAGAAAAGTGTCCTCTCTAATTTAGTGAATAAAGCTAGGGCCCTTTAAGAAAGGGAGACAACTTAAGTTGAAGTCGACTCTTCACAGGCAGCAGTGCAGCAAAAGGGGGGAATCTATTAAACACTATACGTAGAAAAGTCTCAATTTGTGCAAAAACTACTAAAAAAAACATTTTTACGGCACCTCTGCAATTTTAAACTCAGCCACTTTAAAAACCGGTGCCTTGAGAAAGCGTGTACCAGCACGTGAAACGGCCGTAGGCAATTCCACATCCTGACCTAGATCCTTTTTTGTAATAAAGAAAATATTTTTTGCCAGCTTCGGTGAGTGCCTCGATCATTCCTCTACATATATATTCAGCTTTTTGTGCTATTCTTTCGAAGAGCAACTCCGTGGCAATTTACCTGCAATCATCCAACAGTAAGCAAGCCATATTTTAACTCCTATTCCGACTGTGCGGTTTTGGTAGTGCCAGCCTCTTTCCTTCTTCCCATTGATTTAAAAACCGGTGCGGCTTAGCAGGAGGAAAGGGTCCACTGGCTGTTCGACACATTTGCTATAATTTACGCCAGAATGTGGCGCAAATTTACATAGCTAGAGTAGATTTGACTTTCTGGTGCACGGAGAGACAGAAATTTACTACGAGGTGTGTGTTTCTTTATAAATTAGGTGTAAATCAGCGTGTTTCAGGGTTGCCAACTCTTTTAACTAAAAAATACTGACCAGAGTAAAAAGGGGTATGGTTTTGGGGTGAGGGGGGGGGGGGTGGCTCACATATCGATATGGGAATTATTAATTGTTTCTCAAGACCGTTTACAGTTACCTTACATATGATATCAAGAGTGGCGGATTAAGTATACCATAGACCCTGGACTGTTCAACAAACTTGCCCCCCCTCCCTACAGCCGCCCTTCCACACCATGTGTATAGTCAACACCCCCTTTCTGTTCTAGTGGGTTTAATTCTGATTAAACAGAAAGCCTTTGTTCTGCTTGTATGAATACATTGGCAACTGGGTGTTATCATTTCCCTGTGTACCTACATATGGACTGTGTCAAGTTATTGCTGACAGTACCAGATGGTGTAGGGACCCATCCTTTTTACAAGGGGAATGGCTACATGGAGACTATTTGTGGAATACATAGATTGACTATAACAGATATGTCAGGAGAGGTGACAGCTTCTCTATAAATCCAGTGACTCACAGGTGATGTCTTCACTGGACTTTTTCCTTTTCTTCTTAATTCGGTCTGGGTCACCATGGCGACTTCACCTGCCAACTGCAGAATTTGCTGCTGAGACATCTTTGGCCTAACGCTTCTGCAGTCATTTCCAGGCTCCGTAGAAACACAAATAATTAAAAAAAACCCAGACTTGACCCTCTAAATACAGAGAGGGTAAAAAAATAAATAGGTCCCAGGCCAGGCCCCACTTAAACCACCTTAATAAATACAGACCCACTAGAGCTCTTAAACTAATAAACCCCAGACCAGGCCCCTATAATACCCTAAAAATACAAACCTTTAAATAAATACATATTCCACAGGACCCCTAAATACAGATGCCCCAGAGCCCTTGAAATAGAGACCCAGACCCCCTAAATAAACCCCTTACAGCCCCCTAAAAAAAAATCAACCATAGACCCCTAAAAAAAGATAGACTTCCATTAATGCAGACCTCAGACCAGATCTCCCTAACAGACCCGACCATCCCCTTAACATAGACGCCGATCCCCTTTATACAGACCTCAGACCAGTCATTATACAGACCCCCTTTATGCAGACCACAGACCCTGTTTATATAGACCCTGCTTAATACAGACCTCAGAGCAGCTACCTCTTTATATAGACCTCAGACCAGTACTTATACAGACCACAGACCCCCTTTATACAGACCACAGACCCCTTAATGCAGACCTTAGAGCAGCTACACCTTTGTACAGACCCCAGATCAAACCTTTAAACAGACCTCAGACCAGTCCTTACACAGACCACAGAACCCCTTTATACAGGCCCCCTTAATACAGACCTCAGTGTTGAAATGTTGGAAATAATCAAACTAAGAGAATTTCGCCTTTAACTTCCAACAATGTCCCTGCTAAAGTTTTATCAGTTACCAGCTCTCACAAATGTGCCAAAACCTATTCTGACTGCTGATTTGACCCACCAAGTTTGACTACCCTTCTGCTTCACTCCCCACAATACCACATAGCAGGCTCAGCTTGACTACTGATACCTGACCCTCGTCTTGTTTTAGGAGACTTCTTCATTCGTAATAGCAACTGTATCTTCTATTACTCTCATCTGATATTATACCCTTCTTGCCAAATGCTATCAAGGGAATCAACTACCAGCTAGAGGCACCTACATCCAGAAGCCAGCTGAGTGCATCAACCCTAACTGAAGTAGTGGGAAATGGAGTGTTTAGGTGAAATTGTGCTGTCTGATTGGTCCTGTTCCTTGCTATCGCATGAATCAGACATTACAGATAACATTAACCTCTTCCCGGCTTGGGTGGGGGAATAGGGCGCAGACTCATGGGCTCAGCCCGCTCCATAGAACGAGCATGTCAGCTGTATCTTACAGCCAACACTTCAAGCGGGATTCTGCTCGTTTAACCCCTTAGATGAGTCAATAGCGACTGCAGCATCTAAGCCGCTCGATTGAGGGGAGCGCCCCCCTCTGACATGCCATTGGCATGCTGATGGCCCTCATGGCAGCTTGGTGGCCTAATGAAGGCCCTCAGTTCTGCCATTTTTGTACACCTATTAAGCCCTGTCAGAGGCAGGGCTTAATATATGCTTATTAGTATCACGATATATAATACAATATATTAGTATAACCGTATATTGTGTAAGTGATCTAACGATCGCTGGTTCAAGTCCCCTAAGGAGACTAGTAAAAAAAAGTTAAATAGAGGTTTTTTAAATATATAAAAAATAAAAGTATTAAATGTTCCAGAAAAAAACCTTTTCCCATTTTTCCCCAAAAGCAATATAAAAAATAATAATAACATAACTGGCATAGCCGCACCCGTAAAAGTCTGAACTATCACAATATAACATTATTTAATCGCCAGAATCGCTGTTATTTGGTCACGTGGTCAAAAAGTGTAAAAAGTTATAACTCTCAGAATATGGTGACACAACACAAATTTCATTTTTAACAATTAGTTTTCTCAGTAAAAGTAGTAAAACTATAAAATAAAAAATCTATAAATTTGTTATCGCAGTAATCGTATTGAGCCACAGAATAGAGTTAACATGTCAATTTTAACACACGGTGAACGCCGTAAAAACAAAAACCCCCAAAAGTGGAGGAATCACAGTTTTTTCCCTTTCCACTCCACAAATAATTATTTTCCAGTTTCCTAGTACATTATATGGCACAGTAAATAGTGCCATGCAAAACTACAACTCGCCTCACAAGAAATAAATCCCTCATATGGCTTTATCGATGGAAAAATAAAAAAGTTATGACTTTTGGAAGGTGGGGAGGAAATAACTAAAATGAAGCAAATCCGAAAAAATTCTGCAGCAGGAAGGGGTTAAATATGTAATTATACTGTATATTTAAAGCATCATTTTTATAGCTGAATTAAAATTATGATATGGTTATCCTAAAACATTCTACCATATCATTTGAAATAAAATGCATGCCCTTGTTTTTTCATACAGTTTTGCTTTTAATTTGTTATATCAAAATTTACATTTCTCGAAATGCTGTAGAATCAGCATAAGTACATTTTTAATTAATGAGATCTTATTATCATTTACAATTAATTGTCTTTTAATCTTTATTATATGCTTTTTAATTACTTCCATGATAATGCTCACTCTCTAAGGTCTTGTCTAATAATACTATTACCCAGGCTTCCTACACATATGGAGATTAACTGCAAATGGATGCTTGTATAGTTACACCATAATAGCAAATTGCTGTAATGTTTGTAAAGACTTACCAGAGTCGATTTAAAGATCGAACAATATAAAATATATATTTTCTCCAGGTCTTTGATGGGTGTATAAGACACAGATATAGAACAAATAATAAACATGGCGCAAACTGTTTCGATTTTACATAAAGTGGGAAATATCCCAATCTATAACATTTTGTATAAAAGGAGACTTTCACATTTTAATTAATTTGATTTTTATTATGTTAAAGGCTATGTAAACTTTTGTGAATTTGTATTTATATGTATATATATATATATATATATATATATATATATATATATATATATATATATATATAAATGTCTATCAGTGTGTGAAGTGCAACTTTCTAATGACTTTCTATTAAAAATTATTTAAACTTTTTGAGATACAGCTGTTTTATATCCTGTATACAGAGCAGCTGTATCTAGTGCAAAAACCTGTATCTGTCAGGTCAGCGGCACTGACGGGTTCAGTGTCAGAGGGTCCCCCATGTCTCTGAAACACAGGATTGGGCTGTTACCAATCACATCTAAGTACATAACTGACATGCAGGACCTGCGGACACTGAACCCGTCAGTGCCGCTGACCTGATGGATACAGGTTTCAGCCAACGGTACAGTTGATCTGTATATAGGACACAAAGTAGCTGTATTTCAAAAAGTAAAAATAATTTTTAATCAAAATTTAGAAAGTTGCACCAAACACACTGATATACATTTTTATAAAAAACAAAATAATAAAAATAATGTACATAACCTTTAAGAAAACAAACGAGTATAGAAAAGGAAGGGGAATTATATAGGAACTATTCTACTTTTCTCCTAGTTTTGGCTTCTATAATTCAATAATAGACTTCATAAAAACGGCACAAGAGAGGGTTCCGAGGGCGGAGCACCGTGGATGGCCGCTTTTACTTCGAGCTCCCTCACGGCCAGCCGAATCCACGCGGTGTCGCCGCCATCCTGCATCATCCCTGGGCATCAGCACCTCTCTGGATTACAGAGAGTCAGGTGTATAAGAGGAGCTCGTCATTTCTCTTCTCCGGAGCCTCGGGCGGTGTAACGCCGAAACTGACCCGGCCACCACTGCTGCCGCCGCCATCTTGTAGGACACACGCGGGCTGACAGGAATGCCGGGTCTTGCGACGCGGAGGTAAGAGAAAGCCTTCACCCTACCCCCCGGGTCATGCATACGTACTGGCTAGTGGAGGCCCTCTGTCCTGCTCCCCGTTACAGCCTTGTTGATGCCCACCAGACAGCTACAGATGCGGTCACAGTCACAGACGCTGCCTGGACCTGCATTCCCAGCGTGACACTCCAGTCTCCTGCCTGGAGTATATTCTCCTCAGGCCTGTAGGCCGCAAGATCAGGGCCTCTGAGCTCCTTGTGGTGGAGCAGAGGGAACTACACCATAAGAAGGCCCGCTCTGAGTCCTGGACGTTTTGGGCCACATATAGTGGATACGGGGTCCCGCCATAAAGCGACACATGCACAGAGACTGGACAGGCTTGTGACTAGTTAAAAACGTGGGACGCTGTTGCACGTATGATTATTTTTGTTATTATAACTCGCTGGGAGTTCATGGCGACCCTCCTGTATTCACCTTGATTTCACATGCTTAGGATTGCAGCACCATGTTCCTAATGCCTCAATGATTATGTGACACACCACTGTAGAGCTTCCTCATCATATCCCTCTGCTTATGTCCACAGTGCCCCCTGGTGCTCGCCCTTCTCCTCACTGTTTGAGGATTGTGTCATGGACAAATATCTAACAAAATCTACAGGAGGGAGATCCACCCGCTATCAGATTTCTCAGGTGTCTGGCTCCTCCCGTTCTCTGGAAATGCAGAAGTCCAAGAGCAGCACTAAAGGGGACAAACAGGCTCCTAAATCCTCGTCTGCCAAAGCCTCATCCTCACGACCACAGTTCTCACCAGAAGTGTCGCTGGGAGGGGACATTACGCCGCCACGGTTGTCTCCGCAATACAGTCCGCAGCATAGCAGCGAGATGGACACCCATCAAGCCACCCTGGTAGCTCAAGAGGTCTCTAAGATGTTGTTGCTACTTTTTGACAAAAGACTGGAGGTATTGCACACTTCTATTAACGCACCTCTGGCGCAACTTACATTGCATTCTAAAAAGATTACGGACTTGGAAACGAGGGTGGTAACAACAGATGCGTCAGTGTCCGCAATGGAGGGAGATGTACGGCGACTACAGGCCTCTAATCAAGTACTAAGAGACAAGTTGGACGACTTGGAGAACCGAGATAGACGCAATAACTTGCATTTTGTGGGCATCCCGGAAACGGTGACTGGTGAACAACTACTGGATTATCTTTGTAAAGACCTTCCTGCTGCTCTGAACATCGAGCTTGGTGGTGACTCACTCATGATAGATAGGGCACACAGACTGGGCCCTCCCAGAGCTGGGCGAAATGTGGGGGATGGCAGACCTCACCCGGTGATTGCCAAATATTTCCACTGGGCGATAAAGGAGAAAGTCCTACGGGCCTACAGACATCAGAGGGAACTACTTATCCAAGACTCTAAGATCCTAATCTTCCAGGACTACTCGGCAGTGGTCGCTCAGAAACGCAAAGCCTTTTCCCCAATCTGCCATCTACTGTATGACAGGAACACTCGGTTCCAACTCCTGTTCCCAGCCAAATTGAAGGTGCAGGATGGTGACCAAACGCTCATCTTTGAGGATCTTGTACAGGCCAGAAGACGACTTCTCCTGGAGGAAAATGGTGCTGGATGACTCACATCTTTGAAAGAGGACAGCTCACATACTTGGCATATGGACATGTGCTTCATATTCTAGTTTTAGAATTGTTACTTTGTAGCCGTTCTATCTCTTTGATGGCAAATATCTTGTTACCCACTCCCGGGTTTGCCATCAATATTGTTTACATGTTTATTTTGTGTTTACTATTCTCGCTTGTGCTAAACTCTTTTCTCTTGCAGACGACTGGGGGCATGGTTCTCGCCGCTACACACACCACTGGTATTAGGCTGGGCACGCGGCTTGCAGGGACCGCAGGGTACAGCCGGATGTTTCATAATCTGATCTGGATCCAACTTCGTGACACGGGATGAGTACCCCACGTACGCACCTTCCTGACACATTTCACACTTCTCCCCATATCCGATTCCTCTCCTGGAATGTGGATGGATTGAATACACCCTTGAAGAGGAAGAAGGTGCTTAATCACCTTAAACGGCTCTCACCTGATATTCTCTTTTTACAGGAGACTCATTGGAGATCGGGCACACAGAGCAGATTGATGGCCCCTTGGTTGTCCGATTGCTACTCAGCATCGAATTCTTCCGCTTCCAGGAGGGTGGCGATCCTTTTTAGAAAGGGCTTGCGCTACACACTGGAAAGTTGTATTAGCGACACCCAGAGTAGATACCTCATTTTACATGTAAAGATAGCAGATGTCCCTTATTTGTTGATTAATATCTATGCTCCAAATCATGACCAGCAGGCATTTTATCCAGAAATTCTTCAACTAATATTGGGTCTCCCTAGACATAGCCTAATTGTCGGGGGCAATTTCAACATGGTGCAATGTCCCGCCATGGATAGGTCCCCTCCTACACTTCAGTCTCAGGCTGCCACTTCCTCTCTTGCTTTCTTCATGGATTCGCTCACTGTATGCGATCCCTGGAGGGTACTGGATGAGGGAGCGCGGGAATACACATGTCACTCGGTTGCTCATAATTCATTCTCGCGCATAGATTATTTTCTGATATCAACGTCCTTGTTCGACTCCCACTCTTCCTCCCGGATTCACCCCATCACCATATCGGACCATGCTCCGATCACTATGACACTATCAATCTCACACTCTTCCCCAAAAACTAGAATATGGCGGTTTCCCGCTTACTTGGCAGAATCTGAGGAATTCAAACAATACCTCTGCATTCACTAGACAATATACCACTCCTGTGGGCGACGTCTAAGGCAGTAATGAGAGGGCATATTATAGGACATCTGTCTCGTAAGCGGAAAATACGGAAAGCCCGTTTTGATGCCCTATAGAAGGATCTACTAGTGGCCCAAAAAAACTATATATGATGATTCCACCTCGCCCAACCAACAGATTTATCAAACTGCAAAACATTTGCTAGACGCTTTTATCCATTCTGAATCACATTGGCAGGTTAAATCCACGGATAACAGGTTTTATAGATGGGGGAATAAAACTGGTAAGCTACTTGCGACCCTCGCAAAAGAACAGCATCCCTACAAGCCGATTTTGTCCCTACGTAATCCCCTTAGAGGAATTGTCTCTACTGATCCAACGGAAATAGCAAACATTTTTACTGATTATTATGAAGATCTTTATAGGGTGGCCCCGGCCTCTCCCCCAGACATTAACTCCTTTCTGGACACGGTTGAATTGCCCTCCGTCTCTGTAGAGCAACAAGCTTTATTGAATGCAGAGATACAGGAGGATGAGGTGAGGCAAGCTATTTTGACAGCCTCTAATGGGAGACTCCGGGTCCAGATGGATTTTCATCAGAATACTATAAAATTTTGGCGCCTCAGCTGATCCCCGTTTTGACTAATTTATATAATGACGTGTTTTTACATTCCATGCCCGTTGACCGTTTCACAGAATCGTGCACAGTGCTTCTATGTAAACCACATAAAGATCTTTCCCTGACTCAATCATACCGTTCTATTTCATTACTTAACCACGACTACAAGCTGCTGGCCAGAATACTGGCGGATAGGTTGCAATGCTTCCTTCCTGATCTTTTGTCTGATGCTCAAACGGGTTTTACACGAGGTAGGACTTGTATAGAAAATATTAGATCTGCAATAGCCTCTACGGTCGCGGCACAGGATCCCGCGCATCCAGTGACTATGTTAATGAGTCTCGAAGCAGAGAAAGTGTTTGATATGGTGGCCTGGCCGTTTTTGGACGAGGGGCTGGTCCGTACAGGGGTGGGTCCTATTTTTAACAAATTCATCCAGTCCCTTCGTGTGGGGGCTGCGACCTGTGTGGCGGTCAATGGGCATAATTCTACCCCTATAGATATTTTTCGAGGCACCAAGCAGGGATGCTCCCTGTCCCCCCTTCTGTTTAATCTTTCCTTAGATCCCTTACTTCATCACCTTTCTAAGACCTCAACCTTTCAGGGCCTTACTGTACAAAACCTGGAACTAAAAGTAGCCGCTTTTGCGGATGACATTCTGTTGGTAGTTACAGACCCCAAGCGGACAATAAATCCCCTTCTTGAAGAACTGGACCGGGTGGGCCGACTATCGGGATATTATCTTAATAGGGACAAGACAGAGACATTATTGTTGAGAGGGCCTTCTAAACCCCTTTGGGCGGCCGCCTTTCCATTTAGAGGGAACACTCAGGCGATCAAATATTTAGGAGTCCAAATCTCCAGACACCCTGCTAAACTCTACAGACTTAATATCACATGTTATATAGAGGAATTAGAAAAGACTCTCTCAAATTGGAAGCACTTCACCCTTTCATACCTAGGGAGGGCCAATCTACTTAAGATGACGGAGTTCCCTCGTCTCCTGTATATTTTCCATACCCTCCCAATATATCTCACCCCAAAAGATGAAAAACGCATTAACTACTTATACAGGACATTTGTGGGGGGGGGGGGGGGGGAGATCCCGCATAGCCTACCAGATTTTACAACAACCAAGAGCTAATGGGGGCATTAATTTCCCCGACATTAGGCAGTACAACCTGGCGGCCTTGTTCCGTTATGTCTCGGACTGGCTTGGCAACACCTCTCATTATACCTTGTACACTCTGGATTCCAGATTGTTTTCTGGACGGGCTTTGTCGGGACACCTGCACCTCCCATATGAGGGATTATCTGTAGAGACTAGAGCTAACCCGCTACTTTTTGCCACTTGGAAAGCCTGGCAGAAAATCAGGCGACATCACCAGCTTTCTCCTCTGTTATCTCTCCACTTGCCACTAATTTATAATAATCATTTTCAGGATGGCAATCCACGGTCCATTTTCCACAGATGGCACACGTTAGGAATCACCTCCCTAAAACAGCTTGTACATAGGGACGAATGTCGGGCTCTTACACTTTCAGAACTCCGCTCTAAATATCCCGAGTTACCCATCGATCACTTTAGTTTTCTTCAGGTCGACAGTTATATAAAAAAGGTTTTACCACAACTGCCAGACCTGGAATGGAATCCTTATTTGCTCCTAAAATTCCCCAGTCCCAACTCCCTGAAGGGACAAATATCCAGAAACTACCAATTCCTTCATGTTCCCCTGGATTATTCACAATCCCAGACTCCTCTAACTAAATGGCAGGGTGACGATTGGACTCTAACTCCTACCATGATACTGGCGGCTCTAGAGCAGGCACATAAACTTCTTCCCTCTGCACGTTTTCTGGAAATGTGACTTAAGATTGCTCACAGGTCGTATTTGACTCCAAGTGTGGGGTATAAGATTGGTATCTATGAAACGTTGTGTTGCTTCAAATGACAAGCACCTGCAGCCAATCTCTACCATTGTTTGTGGTCGTGCCCGCACATTCGTACATTTTGGTCTCGCATACGCACATTCACTACTACTCACCTCACCAATTTTGTCCCTGATACGATACTGTGGGTGGTGTTTTGGTACATGGACCCTGAAGTTCACGGGTGTTCCCCCGGGGCACACAAATTGTTGCATTATGTGGCGGCGGCGGGGACGAAAGCCATATTACAAACCTGGCTTGCTAATCAGCCCCCACCTTTCAAATTATTCCTGGATAAATTATCCTATCTCTTGAAAATGGACTGGGTAGAGGACTCTCTTCATAAGGAATTACAGGTCCAACAATTTTTTGAAACATGGGAAACATTCATTGCATTACTCCCACAAAACATTCAAATACAAATACGGAAATGCTTTGAACCAACGGTCTGGTTCCATGAACAGATGCTCCTGGGGAATGCACCCGTGTAAGATATGGTCAGGATCCTGGTGGTTTTCTGGTGTGGGCGGGAACAATGCTCCTTCATGTCTTTACTATTTCTGCCCTGTCCCCGCATAGATACGATGGGTTCTGTTGGGGTGGATGTGTGCAGTGGTCTGGTTCCCGCGTACGTCTCCATCCCTGATTTATGTTTTCCTTTCTCAAATTCAATGGGGTGGGGAATTGCTTACAATTTAAAACTAATGTGAGTGTTGCATCTGCATTGTTTTCTTCATAAGCACAGCGAGATAAAAATTGAAAGTTATTTCATTTTCTTTTCTCCCCCCCATCTACTTATCCTGCTTGACCAGTTAAGTTAATCTCTTGATGAGGTGTCATTTGTGTTTCCGGGACATCTAACTGATCCTCTGGACTGCTGATTGTAATACATTGTTCCCTCTCCCTTCTTTCCTTCTGTTTTCCCCACAAACGTAATTGTTTGGAAAAAAAGTTCAATAAAAAGAAGTTTAAAAAAAAAAACCGTCACAGATGTCCCACCCTCATTAACATCACCATGTTTTCTTAATAACATAATTTTGGGTCATTGCTGTTTTTTCAAAACGCAGCATGCTCTAGATCTGGTATTTTATTGTTTCTATTTTTCCTGTAAGCTTCTATATAGGGCTTGAAAACTGAAGAAAAAACACATTTAATGAATAGAAAAAACGCCACCACAAAAACGCTTGTAAAAATAACTGCAATGAGAAACATTTGAAATGCATGGTATTTTTTACAAGCAAAAAGGAGGCCCAAGGCATCATGCACACAACTGTTTCCGTTTTGCGGACGGCAAAATAATAATTTGAAGAATGGACACACGGATCCGCAAAAAAAACAAAAAAGGATGTATACATGGCCCCATAGAAATAAGTGGTTCAATGTGATATCCGCAAAAAAGGTAGATAGGACACTGAAGAAAACAATGGTCGTGTGCGTGAGCCCTAAGTGTGTATTTATGTATGTAATAAATCACTGCAGTTAACCAAAATTGCTGCAAAACACTGGCAATTAAAAAAAAAATTATTATTTTTTGCCTTGATTTTTCAGAAAAGTCACAAAATGGACATGTGTAAATATACCTTATCATGCGGCACTGGCAAATAGTACTGTAAATAAGTAAGAACAACCAAGGTAAAGTCTTTTCATTTTTAACATTTTTGAACATATCAATATTTGACCTTAATTCAAACGGTATATGAAGATATTTTATGCCAATAGCAGAATTAGAACAATAAGGTAAAACGTTTCTAAATAAAATCTAGGAGATTCAATTCTGTTCTTGGTATAAAATAAATATATATTTTTTCTAAATATATATATTAATAATTGAATCAATATTCATACGTCAAATGTAAGTGTCATACAGAGTATCTTACAGTATTTTTGAGAGCTTTAAAATCCCCTGAAAATATAAACACTTCTAAACACTTCTAAAATGTGACATGCAGTTATTATTCCCCCTACACAATCTTTTGTGTGATCTACTCCAAAGGGAATAATGTGTTCTATTTTAAAGTGTTTATAAGGTGTTAACAAGCCTCTAAATTACAAAAAGAAATGGTTCTCACTAGTTCTAGACAATCAAACACAGAATAATAAATGCACTTTACCTTTATTTCAGTTATTTATTGATTTCTTTGATGTGTTTTTAACGTTGCTATAGTAGCCATCTGTTGTGTAATGCACCTCATGTAATAAAAAGAAGACAAAAAAGTCAGTATTCCATAGCTTAATTTTAATTGTATTTTAAGTGGCATTGTGGTGGCATTAAAGATCTATTATAATGATATCATCTTTTGGCTATTAAGTCTCGTTAAGTATGAACTCCAGTTATTTCATGATGTTACTTTGGTGGCATCTTTGTAGGATCCCAATGGTAATAGAGCTAGAAAATTCTAAAATACATTGTAAAATTTCACAAACTTTTTAATTTTAGTGCTTATAATAAGAGGTTGACACATGTCACATGTCCACATACTGAAACCTATGTACGGAGGCTATCATCTTGGGGTGGGTTCTGACACATATTATTTTAACCGGTTCAGGAGCGGGCTATTTTGATCATTAAGGACGAAAGCTGCTTCTTTCTTCTCCTGAGGGCAGTCACTGACTGCTGGAGACCCGACATTCAGCTGCCTGATCGCTTAGGCTGCAAGCTAAAACCAGCGCCATAAATAGTCTATAGCGTGGGCTTTAAGGACTCTGACCGCCGGCCGTAAATACACAGCCAGCGGTCGGGAACCAGTTAATGTTTTGCTACTGGACATGCCATTATAACACCTGAATAGTTATAATAAAATGAAAGGAATAGAAATAAAAGTCACATCTACTAATAACAATTAGTATTAGTAGAATACTAGTAGGTACATTTATGTATTTAAATAAAACCCCACTTGGACTATTAACTAGATGTAGTACACACATCAACTATATTGCATCCACAAATTATACCACCAGGCTATAAGTTCTTCATTAGTTCTCTATTGAACTCATAGCTGTCATATTTATCCTTGAGGAAACTATAGTCATTACACAAACATACTTAAAGGGGTTTACCAAGTTTGCTCCAGTGCTCCCCATCATTCTTTGTTGACAGTGCTGCAGCGATAACTTGCTCGTATATCCACCTGAATGCTGCAACCAATCACTGGCCTCAATGGTATGCGGCATGAGACAACAGAGGGTAGTGATTGGCTGCAGCAATCATTTGGGTATACGGGCACGTCATCACTGCAGCACTGACAACAAAGAGTTAGGGGAGCATCGTAAACGCTGCTCTTGAATGCGGGGGGATCTGTTAGGATCTGTTAGGTGATTAATGGCTATGACACAAACATCGCAGATTGCACTGATACTCACCACGCCATGCTCCAGGAACCTCCTCTTGCTTCCTTGAGGCAGTTGCACCGTGTCGCTAGTGCGCGTCGCTGGGGTCACTGACAGAACACCATTTGATCCTGCAGACATTAGTGACTGCTACGCTTTTGTGAAGGCATTGGTTTAATGGTTAACTCTCCTTTGGTTCTGTGACCTGTTGCTATGCAACACTCTGAGTTGGTTTTAGACATAGTGTGGCCCAGGGCAAAGTTAAAAGTGGGGCCCCAAATGCTGAATTATTGTATCAATAAGGCGGTGTGCAGAGAACTGCATCGTGGATTTCTAGCACGTCTAGGAGTGTTGCAAGCCCCAAAGCATATGTCCCCCCTCTCACATAACAAAAATTATCTATATACATATACAGTTCTTAAATCATACCACTATACCACCATACCATAACTTCACGGTGATTGAATAATACCCCCATACTGTTACTGAATAAAAACCACTGTACAAAGACCAATATTACCACCATATAGTGACCATATAGTGGTAGATGTCATTTATACACAGGAGCTCTGCAGATGATATTATATTACCACCGTATAGTGACCGTATAGTGGTAGATGCCAGTTATACACAGGAGCTTTGCAGACGATAAGTGATTACAGTACATTTATATCCAGTGACTCACAGGTGATGCTTTCTCAGATTTTTCTACATCCAGCCCAGACCACTGTGACGACTTATTCCTGCCACGACTCCTCTCTGCAGAATTTGACACACATACATGTTGGTTCCCACTTTTCCAGCACCCTCCCCACCTATAACCCATCCTCTAAACAAAATTGTAATCCACAGTGCCCCAGATAGTAATAATGATCTTTTTAGTACTTGACACAATAAAAGTGCCCCATCAGTAACCGTGCTCCCTTTGTGCCCCACACAGTAATAATGCCAACTTTGTGCCCCTGTAGTTAATGTTACAGAGTCAATGTAAATAGCGCCACACACAGCCCCCTGTAGATAGCGCCACACACAGCCCCTGTAGATAGCGCCACACACAGACCCAGTAGATAGCGACACACACAGACCCAGTAGATAGTTCCACACACTGCCCCTTTAAACAGTGCCATACAAATAGCCCCATGTAAACTGTGCCATACACCACCTCTTGTAGATAGTGCCACACAACCCCCTCTTGTAGATAGTGCCACACAGCCCACCTTGTAGACAGTGACACACAGTCCCTCCTTGTAGATAGTGCCACACAGCCCCCTTGTAGATAGTGTCACACAGCCCCCTCCTGTAGATAGTGCCAGACAGCTCACTTGTACATAGTACCACACTCTCCCTCTTGTAATTAGTGCAACACAGCCCCCCTTGTAGATAGTGCCGCACACCCTTTGTTGTAGGTGGTGCCACACCGCCCCACAAACAAAAAAATAATTGTACTCACTAGCCCTGTTCCCATGTCGGACGAAGCTGCTCTGCACCTTCGAGACACAACCCTTGCGTAGGCCAGCGTTATCCAATGACGTCATCACTTGGCCTGCGCATGGGATTCTGTCCAAGCATCTTAAAGGCTTCAGGCCTAACGTGACCTTAAGCTTAAGTATTCAATTGTATCTCCATCCCGAGGACGCAAATACAAATGGGGCAGTCGCTAGCACCGGGGGGCCCCCCCGATACCACCAGGCATGAGGTGGCCCGTGTTATGAGGCGGGCAGCACGGGCCCCTTCATACCGCGGGCCTCCTAGCAACCGCTATAGCTGCTATAGTGCCGCCACTGGGAGGATGGGGTCTCTGGGCAATTGTCCAAATTGCCCCCCCTAACGCCGGCCCTGGCAACACTACTGTATTTTATATCTCTTGGCTGCATTTGATGACTTCATCAGTTCTGGATATTTGTACCTGCTATGTCCCTCAGTCTTTGCCAGAACTATTGGTTAATTTTAGTCCTGTATTGTGCATTGGAGTACTTATTTTTACGATTTTCTGTTTTTGACCCGCCTTCTTCTGACTATGTCTATTGTCTGTTGCCTTGTAACAAAACTACAATGCAGAAATTTTGGGGAAAAGTGTTTTATTTTCTCTCTTTATTGTTTTAAACTACCCTACCCTGACTTTGTTGGTAAGGCATTTTGGGGTGTGTGGAAGATCCTCCACTGCTGAAGTATTATAAATTGGCAGCACAAAAAAATCTTTATCAGGCTCATAACCTTGTAGCTACTAATTGGTTAGACCTGATTCCTTAAAGATGTAAGTAATTAATAAACCCCCGCAGTGGAGTTATATACATGGAAAAAGGTGTCAGTCTTAAAAGGGATGCACTTCAGAAACTTGAGGAACATGGTCTCTATGGTTGGCAACTCCAGGGTTACCCTCTTCACACCTTTCAAGAGACAGTACACAACTACCTTATTTCCATCACTATAATGTTGACTGATGTTATCATATTTGCTATAAACAGGAAAAGTGAAATATGATGATGCTACCCACTTCTATTCTCTATGTATAGTCAACATACATATACTATAGTTATGCTCAGGGCCGCTATCAGGGAAGTACAGCTGGGCGCCCGGCCACAATGCAGAAAGAAAGGGGCCCGGGCCCAGTCAGGTGCCCGGCCACAATGCAGAAAGAAAGGGGCCCTACCGCTTCTTATTAAACTTTAAACATTTCCATCAGGGCCCCAGCGTTAGTCACTTGGAGAAAGGAACGGACCGTTCTGCTAGGGCCCGTTCCTTCCTCCGAAGTAACTAACACTGAGACCCTGACAGGATTTACAGGAGCGGAAGATGCTGCATGAGCAGCAAGAAAGCAGAACCCCCGTGTGGAGAGAGCCCACCAGACAGCTCCTTCTCTACACAACCGACTGGACCCTGCAAGACTGGTGAGTGCCCCATCCTCCTTCACATGCCCCCTGTCCCCAATTGTAGAAAATAAAGTGGCTTTTTCTTTGGTTTACTCATGGATTTTTTTGCCTCAATTTTAAAAATCACAGCACAGCTACCTCATTTGTGCCTCGATTACAAAAATTGCATTCAAAAAATGGTACTAAACATGAAAAAAAACAGTACTTTTAGGCTATATTTCCAAAGTGCAGTCAAATCAGGTTTTTGCAAAAATCATAGCAAAAAATGGGATTTGACTGCACTGTGTGAATAAGACCGTAAGGCCAATTCAGACGTGGTGGATTTGTCTCCTATTTTTGGTGCGGATTGCGCACTGAAAATCCACTAGAAATTACAGTACAACTCATGTGAATATGCACATGCAGCATAAAAAAATCATCATGGGCTTTAGTGCATTCTACTGTGTGAAGGATTTGCCTGACACAGCTTCTGTGTCGACGCCCGTGGTTAATCAGCCTGCATCTGTTCCTAGGTCTGCTAGAGTGACTCGATCTGCTACCACTCAGTCTGGTTGGCTGAGGAGTGGGAGTGCCTATCGCAGCCTGGACAGACGGTTCTAGCTCCACTTATACCTTCATTTGCTGCTTGTCCTTTGCCTGTGATTCTCCTGTTTCCTGGCTCTGCTGTTCCTGCTGTTACTATTGACCTCTGCTTCATATTGACCCTGGCTTGACTGACTATTCTCCTGCTCTGCATTTGTTACCACGTACACTCCTGGTTTGATTCGGCTCATCCACTACTCTGTTGCTCACGGTGTTGCCGTGGGCAACTGCCTCACTTTCCTTTGCTTTTGTGTTCCCTTGTCTTGTTTGTCTGTCGTGCACATATTGAGCGTAGGGACCGTCGCCGAGTTGTACGCCGTCGCCTAGGACGGGCTGTGCAAGTAGGCAGGGACTGAGTGGCGGGTAGATTAGGGCTCACCTGTCTGTCTCCCTATCCTGACATTACATGCTGATTGTTAAATCAGCAACATGCCTATTATGTTGCAAAATTGCCACGCATTTCACCCTTTACAATGCAAAGGGTTAATTTGCTGCAAATCCTTAGCAAAATCTGTAAGGGTCAGTTCCCATGTTTCATTGTGGAAAATCCGCAGCGTAATACAGTAGTAGCAGAGTGGATGAGATTTGAACAAATCTCATCCACATGCTGCATAAAAAATTGACCTGCAGTGTGGCTTTTTAATCCATTTTTTATTTATGTTGTAGAATTCCTGCTTTCTGTTGGGGGTTTTCTCCATTGAATTCAATGGGAGGTAAACAAACCCGCAACAAATAACAGATGTTGCGATTCTGTCACAAAAAAATTGCAACTCGGAAAAAAAACAACCTTATACTTACCCAGAACTCTGTGCTTCTGCGTCCAGCCCGGCCTCCAGGGATGACGCTTTATCCCATGCAGGGGCGTAACTAGGAAAGACTGGGCCCCATAGCAAACTCTTGACTGCCCCCCCCCCGGTGCCACAAGCAGCCCCCCTTATAGATAGTGCCCCCTGTAGAATGTGCGATATAGCCCCCCTGTAGATAGTGCTATACAGCCCCACCTATAGACAGTGTCACACCGAACTTGTAGATAGCACCCGCCACCTCTCCCTTGTAGATAGTGCCATACACACCCCTGTAGATATCGCCATAAAGCCCCCCTGTATATAGCGCTATACAGCTCCCACTGTATATAGTGCCACACAGCCCCCCTCCCGTGTATATAGTGCCACACAGCCCCCCTTAGTAGATAGTGACACACACATTCCCCTGTAGATTGTTCCACACACAGCCCCCTGTAGATAGAGCCACAGCCCTCCCCATTCCAAATAGTGCCACACAGCTCCCCTTGTCTATAGCGCCACACAGCTCCCCCTTGTGTATAGCGCCACACAGCTCCCCCTTATGTATAGTGCCACACAGCTCCCCCTTGTGTATAGTGCCACACAGCTTCCCATTGTGTATAGTGCCACACAGCCCCCCTTGTGTATAGTGCCACAAGGCAATGGTGCATCAAACACGGAAAGGTGGGTTTGGAGGCAGGACTATGTGACTCTTCGGTATGCAGCACCGCCCCATGACCCTTTAATGAGTAATTAGCATATTGTGTGCGCCGTTGTAAAAGTGGATTTTAAAGATTTTGCTGCCTCTGAAAAAAACATACATTTGGAAATATTGTCAGGTCATGTATTACCGCATGGTGGCGGTTCAAGGAGTTAAAACTACCAAGCAGGTTCCCATGAAATATACAATGAATTGAGAACAATTCCATCTGCCCTGCAATTTTGTTATTATAAATATATTCTATATAATTACAGCTCCAGAACCAAGCTCTGACATATATGGCTCCAAAACCAAGCTCAATACATATATAGCGCACCAGAACCAAGCTCAGTACATAAATACAGCACCAGATCAGACCTCAGTACAGATATACAGTACCACAACCAAGGTCAGTACATTAATACAGCACTAGAACCAAGCTCTGACATATATACAGCACCAGAACCAAGCTCAGTACATAAATACAGCACTAGAACCAAGCTCATAGATATATACATCCCCAGAACCAAGCTCAGTACATATATATACAATACCAGAACCAACCTCAGTACATAAATACAGCACTAGAACCAAGCTCTGCTTTCTTCTGAGCAGGTCTGCTGGAGCTGAACGACGCGTTATTCAAAGGCGCTGATTGGCAGGGCAGAATAACTTGCCCCATCAATCAGTGCCTTTAAAGCACGGGAGCGGCGCGATGACGTCATCGCACCGCTAGCATAGTTGAAAGATAATTTTGCCCCGTCAATCAGCGTCATTGTAAGGCGCCGAATGGTTGGGCATTCAGCGCTAATGCATGTATTTGTACCTGTGTGCTATAGATGCAGGTACAAATACTGCAAGAGGGGGTGGCTGTCGCTAGCACCGGGGCCCCCTCCAGTGCTAGCAAAGCCCCCGGGCATGAGGGAGCCCAGGTCGCCCGGCCCATAAATGTTAGAGGCTCGTTGGCGCAGGCCCCATAGTAGCATTGCTACAGCTGTAGCAGCCATAACTGCTGCTGCTAGCGGCGCCACCGGACATATGGTGGGGGCGTGTCGGCTAGCGGCATGGACCCCCTCAAGCTGCGGGACCCGTAGCAGCCACTACGGCTGCTACCGTGGTAGTTACGCCACTGATCCCATGTGACTGCTGCAGCCGATATCAGGCACAGTCACATGGGATGAAACGTTATCCCAGGAGGCCGGGCTGCAGGACGTCAGAGAGACGCGTGGAATGGTAAGTATAGGCTCTATTTTACCTGCCGTAGGCTACAGTCAGACGAGCGTAGCTAACCGTGGACATGAAAAACTGCAGTTTTTCACGTCCGAGGTGCAACTGTGCCGGACACGTTGTCACGGATCCCTCATAGACTAGAGTTTATGGAGGTGTGCATGACACGCAGGAAAATAGGAAATGTCCTATGTTTTCATGGACCATTCACACGCTCCGTTGAAACAACGGTCATGTGAACGGCCCCATTGAAATACATGAATCCGTGTGTCACACGGACGAGACACACAGTCGTCTGAATGTGCTCCTTGCATCCTCGCAAGTGCTTCACCTTTACTTAAGGCGCCCTCCATATTGTGTTTTCGTCTTACGTGTTATCTTGTACGTCGGAAAAGCTCCCGAAGTACATGATAAATGTGTTCATAGGGCTCCATTATGTCCTTTTGGTCTCCGTCGTGTTGGTATACTTCGGTATACTTTTTTTTTTAAGGATGGAATAGCGTAGTAGACTCTGCTATTCCATCCTAATAAATCCCACAAAAAAAACGTATACCGCTCCTGACAACACTATATGGACAGTAATGTCAGGAGCTTCCCAATGACGGAGTCCCCAGGCAGAGCATCACAAGCACTCTGCCCGTGGACTTTGGCCCAGGGAAAGCTCCTGACGTCGCTGTCCATTTATGAACAGTGACTTCAGGAGATTCACCAGGGCCATTCCTGAGGTGACGTATCCCATTGTATGCCATACAGTGGGAAATGTTTTGGCTGAATTCAATAAAATCAAAGGTATCAACTGGTCAACGACTGCTCCATGGTTTTGCTCACTGTAACTCGATGTCAGTAACAAAATGAGTTACTGAATATAGTGTACAAATGTGAGAGCCACACTTTTCATTACCCACCCCCAGTAATGGAGGGGGGCTCAATCTCCTTGGCTCTATGGGGCCCAGAAATTCCTGATGGCGGCCCTGGTTATGCTGATTGTATAAAAAAAATCCTGAAAGTCCTTGAGAAGGTTATAATTGACTTTATATGAGGTTACTCTTCACCTGGCGAGTGTATAGGGAGGGGGATCGGTTGGTATTTAGGATCTTGCACATTATTTTGTTTTGTATTATACAAACCAATAACAACTAACTAATCAAAAAGGTTTGTTTAAAGCATAGAACCCCTTTTAAACGTAAGTTCAGTGACAAAACAATAATTGACTTATGTACCAGATACAACTTGCCATATCATTGCCTTTCTTAATCTGACAATCAAATTACATCACTTCCTCCAAACAGACCTAACTATTGTGGTCACAGACAATAATTTAAATGGGGACCTGGGAGCGAACAGGGCAGAGGGGCTGACCTTTCATATCAGAAGTAGTTGTGGAAGATAGCTCCCATTACTGGGCGAAGGTAGCTTCAACTAGGGGATGGAATGTAAATAAGTGGTAGCAATGTGCATAGAGCTAGAGATTTTATTACATTTTAAAGGTTATTTTTGGTGGCAGAAGTAAATTTTAAAGGCTATCTACACCTTTGAAATATATATTTTTTTTATTAAAAGTGTTCATCACTGTGATTGGTGCAATCTTCAAAATACTTTTTATTAAAAAATATTTTTACTTTTTGAGATACAGCTGTTTTGTATACTGTATACAGAGCAGCATATCGTGCGCTAAGGCCTGAATCTGTCAGTTTCGCGGCACTGACGGGTTCAGTGAAAGCAGGTCCTGCGTGTTTCTGACAAGCAGGATCCACTTATAATCTATCAAATTTTAGTTATGAACTTAGATGTGATCGATAGCAGCTCGATCGTGCATGTCAGAGACACGCAGGACCCGCTGACACTAAACCCATCAGTGCCGCGGACATGACAGATATATATAGTATACAAAGCAGCTGTATCTCAAAAAATATAAATAATTTTTAATAAAAAGTATTTTGAAAGTTGCACCAATCAAACTGATAGACATTTTTTTTTTTTAAATAATAATATTTCAAACGTATACATAGCCTTTAAAGTTCATGTCTGGAGTTACAGTTTTGCTACTTTCAATATTCCATAGTTTAAAACCCATTTACAAAATTAAAATTGCTGTAAATTGTGGCCTACCATTTGATAACAGATTCTCATGGAAGTGGAAAGTAAAATTCCGTTGGCTGCCTAGCTGCCCAGTACATTTCAATTGCTCTGACAGTTCAAGGGGACAATTCCAAAACAGCATCACATTTAGGCAATGGCTACTTAAGCAATCTCCAATACTTTCTGAAAAGGATCTTGTAAACTATACGTTATGCACTGATAACATTTTTGCATTATTTTTACTCTAAAAGGCTGAAACTGATCACGTTACATATTTCTCATAAATATTACAAACCAACCTCTAAAGAAGTCTTTTATTTTACCTGACAATAGAAAGCTTGCTGTGGAAAACCTGATGTAGATTTGTTGGCAGGGATGGATTATAATTATGGACCTCTCTGCATTTCTTTGATTGGCATGTGGCATATTTAGGGATGATTGAAATTATGCTTATTCTAGAGCACTTGTCTTCATTCGTTAGTACAAAAGCTCTCAGTGGGTAGCAGAGTCCAGTTAGCTTAGCAGCTGTGCTCGGTTAAGATTCAGCTCCATGCAAAAGCTTGTTTTTAAAATCAAAAGGCAATTCAGTTTGGAGAAAGATGTACCTTGAGAAAATAAATACGAGCTCTCATGGCATTGTAAAATGGACTCACTAAATCAATAGTGCAAACTGGATATCTTGTAAAGCCTTTCTGGCTCTTATTTATTTTTTGTATTTTTGTTGTTCTGTATAAGAACACCTGCCTAGTCTTCCATTGGGCTAGTAAGAGCTCTTGTATAGTGTGCCTGAGTGATGTCTAAAGATGTTAATGCTCACTAGCTTCAGATCATATCAATCTGCATCCATTATCTTGCCATGCAGGGACACCTGGACAGGATCCTCTTCTCGTTCTTTCAATAGCCTGGACTTATAAAACAGAAATAGAAAAGAGCACGTACTTATGTTGCAGTATTCTTCAGCAGTTTCTTGGAGATTGGAGATGGCTGAAGCACCGTGAGAACCCTTGAAAGCAAAATATTCACTTTTATCTATCTTTTTTTCTTACCATTTCAAATTAAAAACCTGCTTCTAAGGAGATCAGTTCTATACCATTTAGTATAAGATCTAAATATATGTCTGCTTGACACAAACTAGGTAAACAATTGACTTTCTCTATTTAAGAAAGTTAGTGTGTTCCTTGAAATATATATAGGCAAGTTAGTATTTATAGATAGTGGAAGATAAATCCTAATTTCATGAATATAAGATGTGGTCCTGAGTCACGAAACAAGAAAAGGGACCTTTATCTAAAAAGAAAATTAATTGGTACTTTCTAAGCATATTGTCATGATCTCTGGGTATGTGGACCTACTGGTCCGTACCGGGATACAAGCTGGCTAAACAGGGTACAAATTCTATGTATATAGTACGGATAAAGGTACCTGTGGCAAAGAAGACAGTAATGATGGTTTAGGCTTGGATGGAACTAAGGCAGCAGGCCAAAAACAGGTGCGGTGTAGGCGACACAACACGAATCCAACTATGCACAGCACAGGAACACGGTAGTACAGGATGCAGAATACAGGTAGCAGGAATGGGAACACTGGGAACTGGAAAACACTTAAGGGACCATTTGCAAGACTAACACGGGTAGGAACAAACAACACTCAGGCAATGAAGGAAGGGGCAGGGCCAGGGTGATCAGGGAGCAATCAGCTCAATCTCACACGTGTGTGCACGCTGGCTCTTTAAGACTGGACTGAGCTCGCGCGTGCCCCCTAGTGGTCACTGCGGGACAGGACGGTCACATGTACTGGCATCCCTGGAGAGAAAGGCGTCGGCAGGATGAGAGGAGTTCGTGGTCAGCGACCGCGAACATTACAATATCCCCCTTCTTACGCCCCCTCTTCTTGGGACCAGAGCGAGAGATAAACTTCGTAATGAGAGCAGGAGCATTGAGATTCTCTTCTGGCTCCCAGGACCTCCCCTCTGGACCAAACCCCCTCCAATCTACTAAATAAAAGGTTATTCCTCTTACTTTTTTGGTGTCCAGGATCTCCTTAAGCTCAAATATCTCGGCAGAACCACTGGGAGCAACTGCAGAGCTAATATTCTTAGAATAGCGGTTCAGGACCACAGGTTTCAGAAGAGACACGTGAAAGGAGTTAGGGATCCGGAAGATAGCGGGCAGCCGAAATTTATAAGAGACCGGGTTGATACGCTGCAGGATCTCAAAGGATCCGAGGAACCAGGGAGCGAATTTGCATGACGGCACCCTTAGCCAGATATTTCTTGAGGATAGCCAGACCTTGGCACCCGGAAGGAACTGATGCGGCTCTCTTCTCCTTGTGTCTGCCTTTCGCTTCATGTGGTCGACCGCCGGCAGAATAGAGGATCGGGTCTGCTGCCAGATCTGAAGGAAGTCCCTGAAAGCAGAGTCAGCTGGGACATACCGTAACTGACACTCGGAGAGGAATTTGAGGGTGTTTCCATAAACGATGGCGAATGATGTGGTCTTTGTGGACTCGCTAGTATGGTTATTATACGAGAACTCAGCAAAGGAAGAAGCTGCACCCAGTCACCATGCTGCCTGGAGATGAAGTGTCGTAAATATTTCTCCATGATCTGACTAATCCTCTTAACTTGGCCATTGGACTGGGAGTGGTAGGCTGAGGAAAGTCCAACTTTATATTGTGGAGTTTACAGAGGGCCCTCCAGAACTTTGAGGTGAACTGAACCCCACGATCAGACATGATATGTAGAGGTAAGCCGTGCAGGCGGAAGATGTGTTGGATGAAGAGGTTGGCCAGTCGAGAAGCAGAAGGTATACCGGTCAGCGGAACAAAATGAGCCATCTTAGAGAATCGGTCCATCACCACCCAGACCGTACTGCACCCAGCAGAGGGAGGCAGATCAGTGACGAAGTCCATTGCAATATGCTGCCAGGGAGCATTGGTCATAGGAAGCGGCTAGAGCAGGCCAGACGGTTCGGAGTGAGCAACTTTGTTTGCTGTGCACATCGTGCAGGAGGAGACAAAGTCCATGATGTCTTTGGGCAGCGTGGGCCACCAGATCTGACGGGCAATCAGGTCTCGGTTCTTAAGGACACCCACGTGACCTGCGAGTTTGTAGCTTTATCCCCAACAGAGGATTCTTCTTCTGTCTGCCAGATGCAAAAAAAATCCTCCCCGGAGGGATGTCTCTAACTTGCAGATGGCTGACAGAGATGATGCAGGATGGGTCACTGATATTTTGTGGAAACTCCATGGTGTCCTCTATCTCGAACGACCTGGACAAGGTATCGGCCCTCACATTCTTGTCGGCAGGGCGGTAGTGGAGCTCAAACTGGAACCGGGCAAAGAACAGCGACCACCTGGCGTGACGGGGGTTCAGGCATTGGGCCATCTAGAGATAGCTGAGGTTCTTGTGGTTAGTGAATATCAGGATGGGATGAGCTGTGCCCTCTAGTAGGTGTCTCCACACCTCCAGGGCCAGTTTGATGGCTGTAACTCCCGATCCCCAATCGAGTAGTTGCGCTCTGTGGATGAGAAGAGTTTGGAGTAATAGCCACATACCACTGTCTTGCCTTTGGGACCTCTCGGGAATAGAAGTGCGCCAGCACCAACAGAGGAGGCGTCCACCTCCAACGAAAACTGTAGCGATACATCAGGCTGATGGAGTATTGAGGCTCACGGGAAGGCACTCTTTAAACTATGAAATGCGGCCTCTGCCTCTGGAGTCCACACCTTGGCGTTCATGCCTTTTTTGGTGAGGGTAGAGATGGAAGCTGTTAGTGAGAAGAAGTTTGGGATGAACTGCCGGTAAAAGTTGGCGAATCTCAAGAAACGCTGTATGGCCCTTAAGCCTTGACGGTATGGCCATTCCAGGATGGCCTTTACCTTCTCAGGATCCATCTTGACACCTTGATCTGAGATAATGTAGCCCAGGAAGGGTAGAGACTTGCTCTCGAACATGCATTTCTCCAGCTTGGCATATAAGAGATTCTCCCTTAATCGCAGTAGAACTTGACGGACATGCCTCCGACGGGTCGTCGGATCTGGGGAGAAAATCTAAATATCATCGAGATAAACTACAACACAGATATAGAGGATATCTCAAAAGGTATAATTGACGCATTCATGAAAGACCTCGGGAGCGTTACACAGTCCGAATGGCATCACCAGGTATTCGTAGTGCCCGCGGGATAGCAGCTGGCCAAAAAGGGTACAGTCAATGTCTATAGTTCGGATAAAGGTACCTGTGGCAATGCAGACAGTAACGATGGTTTAGGCTCGGATGGGACTCTCGGCAGCATGTAGACAACAGGTGCGGTGAAACACAGCGGGTGTAGTAGGCGACACAACACGACTCCAACTCTGTACAGCACAGAAACACGGTAGCACGGGATGGAAGCAGGAACGGAAACACTGGGAACTGGAAAGCACTTAAAGAGGCTCTGTCACCAGATTTTGCAACCCCTATCTGCTATTGCAGCAGATAGGCGCTGCAATGTAGATTACAGTAACGTTTTTATTTTTAAAAAACGAGCATTTTTGGCCAAGTTATGACCATTTTCGTATTTATGCAAATGAGGCTTGCAAAAGTACAACTGGGCGTGTTGAAAAGTAAAAGTACAACTGGGCGTGTATTATGTGCGTACATCGGGGCGTGTTTACTACTTTTACTAGCTGGCCGTTCTGATGAGAAGTATCATCCACTTCTCTTCAGAACGCCCAGCTTCTGGCAGTGCAGATCTGTGACGTCACTCACAGGTCCTGCATCGTGTCGGCACCAGAGGCTACAGTTGATTCTGCAGCAGCATCAGCATTTGCAGGTAAGTAGCTACATCGACTTACCTGCAAACGCCGATGCTGCTGCATAATCATCTGTAGCCTCTGGTGCCGACACGATGCAGGACCTGTGAGTGACGTCACAGCGTGATCTCTGGAGAACACGGCTGTGTCTGCACTGCCAGAAGCTGGGCGTTGTGAAGAGAAGTGGATGACACTTCTATACACAACGCCCAGCTAGTAAAAGTAGTAAACACGCTCCCGATGTACGCACATAATACACGCCCAGTTGTACTTTTACTTTTCAACACGCCCAGTTGTACTTTTGCAAGCCTCATTTGCATAAATACGAAAATGTTCATAACTTGGCCAAAAATGCTCGTTTTTTAAAAATAAAAACGTTACTGTAATCTACATTGCAGCGCCTATCTGCTGCAATAGCAGATAGGGGTTGCAAAATCTGGTGACAGAGCCTCTTTAAGGGACCATTTGCAAGACTAACACGGGTAGGAACGAACAACGCTCAGGCAATGAAGGAAGGGGCAGGGCCCTTCTTATAGTCCAGGGTTATCTGTGAGCAATCAGCTCAATCTCACACATGTGTGCGCTCTGGCTCTTTAAGACTGGACTGAGCTCGCGTGTGCACCCTAGTGGTCACTGCGGGACAGATGGCCGCATGTGCTGGCATCTCAGGAGAGAAAGGCGTCGACAGGATGAGAGGAGTTCCTGGTCAGTGACCACGGACTTTACACAGATAAAGAAGACAAGATCATCGTGTTCATAGGTTAAAGCAAGGGCATGTGTACCATAGAGTCATCACATGTGCCAGTTAAAGGGCTTTGGACCATCCCATGTACAGAAATAAAGTTTCATTGTAGGTGTAAAAGCAGATATGGGTGAGACTACGGAGACAAAAAGTGACAGGTAGTAATTTTTGTGGATTTTGATAAGAGATTTTTAAATGGGTTCATGACGTCCATGTCACAGAGGATTGTCCCTGGCGGAGGAGGTTGGTTGGTGCAGTGGTTAGAAATTTGAGAAATGAAAACAATGAATTGTACTCTCAGTATCAATATGTGCAATAAATCTGAAGATCAAAAATAAACTACTTTTAGACCTATACTACACCCCCCCCCCCCACACACATAAAAAAAAAAATCATAAGTAAAACCAATAGGTTATTTTTGGACAGAGGGACTAGAGATGAGCGAACCGGGACAACCGAACCCGGTTTCGGTCCGAACTTCCGGAAAAGTTCGGTTCGCAGGGAATCCGAACTTCACCGGGTTCGGCCGAACCCGTTTTGACCGAACCCAGTCAAAAACATTATACAAATCGGCAGCCACTTGTCTCTATCAATCACTGATAGAGAAAAGAGGCTGCTGATTAAAAATAAAATAAAAAGCATTTCATACGTACCCGGTCGTTGTCTTGGTGACGAGTCCCTCTTCTTCCTCCAGTCCGACCTTTTCTGACGTGGCAGCCTGTGATTGGCTGCAGAGGCCTCTGCAGCCTGTGATTGGCTGCAGAGGCCGCGGCAGCCTGTGATTGGCTGCAGCACTCACATGGGCTGCATCGTCATCAAGGAATGTCGGGCCAGATGTCGAGAGGGACGCGTCACCAAGGCAACGGCCAGGAGACCGGACTGGAGGAAGCAGGGAGTTCCCGGTAAGTATGAACGTCTTTTTTTTTACAGGTACTGTGATCGGTAGTCACTGTCCAGGGTACTGAAACAGTTACTGCCGATCAGTTAACTCTTTCAGCACCCTGGACAGTGACTATTTAGGGTATGTGCACACACACTAATTACGTCCGTAATTGACGGACGTATTTTGGCCGCAAGTACCGGACCGAACACAGTGCAGGGAGCCGGGCTCCTAGCATCATAGTTATGTACGATGCTAGGAGTCCCTGCCTCTCTGCAGGACAACTGTCCCGTACTGTAATCATGTTTTCAGTACGGGACAGTAGTTCCACGGAGAGGCAGGGACTCCTAGCATCGTACATAAGTATGATGCTAGGAGCCCGGCTCCCTGCAGTGTGTTCGGTCCAGTACTTGCGGCCGAAATACGTCCGTCAATTACGGACGTAATTAGTGTGTGTGCACATACCCTTACTGACGTCGCCTAGCAACGCTGCCGTAATGACGGGTGCACACATGTAGCCACCCGTCATTACAGGGCCTCATGCACACGACCATAAAAACACCCGTTATCACGGGTCGTAATTACGACCCGAAATAGCGGGCCCATAGACTTCTGTTAGCCACGGATACCTTCCCGTTTTCTCATGGGAAGGTGCCCGTGCCGTTAAAAAGATAGAACATGTTCTATTTTTTTATTTTACGGGCCGTGCTCGTAATTACGACTCGTAACTACGAGCACGGCCGGCCGGCCACGGGCAGCCGGCCGCTTTTGCGAACCGTGCTGTCATTATAATTATAGCAGCACGGCCCGTAAAATAGAAAAATAGAACATGTTCTATTTTTTTAACGGCACGGGCACCTTCCAGTGAGAAAACGGAAAGGTACCCGTGGGTAACAGAAGTCTATGAGCCCGTTATTGCGGGTCGTAATTACGACCCGCAATAACGGGTGTTTTTACGGTCGTGTGCATAATGGGAGCACGGCTCGGAAAAACGAACGGCTGCCCGTGCTCATCTCCTGAAATACTCTGTGCTGCCTTAAATTCTGTGGACAGGTCAGGATCCTGTTTCTTTTAAATGCTGCTAGGGAACCCGCTCGATCCACTATATAAGGCTGCGCTACAGTGCAGCATTTAAAAGAAACAGGATCCTGACCTGTCCACAGAGTTTAAGGCAGCACAGAGTATTTCAGGAGATGAGCGTGCGGATCTTGTGCGTGGTGGTGACTTGCCAATCATGTGAACGTGTTATAGAGGACAGGAGTGGAGGAGATGTAACAGACTGAGCTACGTAATGGTAAGAACAGAGTTCACAGCAGCACAGAGTATTTCAGGAGAGGAGCGTGCAGATTCAGTGCTGCTGTGAACTCTGCTCTTACCATTACGTAGCTCAGTCTTTTACCTCTCCTCCACTCCTGTCCTCAATAACACCTTCACATGATTGGCAAGTCACCACCCCGCACAAGATCTGCACGCTCATCTCCTGAAATACTCTGTGCTGCTGTGAACTCTGCTCTTACCATTACGTGGTGACTTGCCAATCATGTGAAGGTGTTCTGGAGGACAGGAGTGGAGGAGAGGTAACAGACTGAGAACTACGTAATGGTAAGAGCAGAGTTCACAGCAGCACTGAATCTGCATGCTCATCTCCTGAAATACTCTGTGCTGCCTTAAACTCTATGGACAGGTCAGGATCCTGTTTCTTTTAAATGCTGCACTGTAGCGCAGCCTTATATAGTGGATCGAGCGGGTTCCCCAGCAGCATTTAAAAGAAACCGTGTTTGTGTATGTGTGTGTTTGTGTATATATGTGTGTTTGGGTATGTGACTTTGTCTGTTTTTGTTTTTATATGTGTGTTTGTGTATATGTGTGTGTGTGTGTGTGTATATATATGGGTGTGTTTGTGTATATGTGTTTGTGTATATGTTTGTGTATATATGGGTGTATTTGTGTATATGTTTGTGTGTAGATGTTTGTGTGTGTTTTTGTATATGTGTGTGTTTGTGTATATGTGTGTATATGGGTGTGTGTTTGTGTGTATATATGGGTGTGTTTGTGTATATGTGTTTGTGTATATGTGTGTTTGGGTATGTGTGTTTTTGTTTGTATATGTGTTTGTGTATATGTGTTCGTGTATGTGTGTGTATAACTGTGTGTGTGTGTGTGTGTTTGGATATGTGTGTTTTTGTTTGTATATGTGTGAGTTTGTGTATATGTGTGTGTGTTTATCTGTTTATGTGTGTGTGTGTGTGTGTGTGTGTGTGTGTGTGTGTGTGTATATCTTGTTGTGTTTGTGTATATATGTGTGTGTCTGTGTATGGTTGTTTGTTTGTGTGTGCGTGTATATATGTGTGTAGGTGAGTAGAAGTATTGGTATTGTTCACATTGATAACAGTTTTTTTATGTTGTTGCAGATTTTGATGTACCGATTGGACTACATCTTCAATTCGTTGGACTACTGCGTAGATCTACGTTTTTTCAAATTTTAATAAAATGGTTAACGAGGGTTTTGTTGGGGATTTCTTATTTCAATAAAAAAGAATTGTCTTTGTGTTTTTTTTTAAACTTTATTAGTGCCTAGATAATGGCAGTTGGCTGATTGACAGCGTCCATTATTAAGGCGGTACTTAGTGTTAGCCGGTGCAGAGGCTAGCACTAACCACCCATTATTACCCCGGTACCCACCACCACCAGGGGTGCCGGGAAGAGCTTGGTACGATCCAGTACCCGACCATCTGTTGTGATGGTCGGGTACTGGGGCGGCCGTAGGCTGGTATTATGAGGCTGGGAAGGGCCAAAATCAGTGGACCTTCCCACCCTTGTAATGCTAGGCTGCTGCTGCTGTGTTGTGTCGGGCTAGTTATAAAAATGGGGGGGGACCCCCACGTCGTTTTTTTTTTTGAATTTAACAAATTTAGCAATAGACGGGTCCCCCACATTTTTAATAACCAGCCATATACAAGGCCGCAGCAGTCTGGCATTACATTGGTGGGAAGGGCCACTGGTTTTGTCCATTCCCAGGCTAATAACACTGTGTTGTATGTGGCTGGTTATGATAAATTGGGTGGAACCCCATGTCTTTTTTAAAAAAAAATATTGAAATAAATAAATAATTTAAAAAAATGACGTGGGGTCCCCCCCACTTTTATAACCAGCCAGATACAACACAGCAGCAGCAGCCTAGCATTACAAGGGTGGGAAGGTCCACTGTTTTTGGCCCTTCCCAGCCTCATAATACCAGCCTGCGGCCGCCCCAGAGCCCGACCATCACAACAGATGGTCGGGTACTGGATCGTACCTGGCTCTTCCCGGCACCCCTGGTGGTGGTGGGTACCGGGGTAATAATGGTGGTTAGTGTTAGCCTCTGCACCGGCTAACACTAAGCCTCGCCTTAGTAATGGATGTTGTCACTCAGACAGCGGCCATTACTAAAGTGGTAGTAATAAAATTTGAAAAGAAAAAGACAAAGATATAGATAAAATATTTTATTGAAATAAAGCACCCCCAACACAACACTCATTAACCATTTTATTGTAGAAAAAAAAACGTAATCTAAGTAGTCCTCGAAACCGACGTAGTCCAAACACCAAACCTGTGAAAAAAAAAAAATTTAATAAAACATGTCGTAGGCTTAGATTCAGTTTAATGTGTGATACTGACTGTTATACCATGTATAGAAGCCTGCCGCGAAGTTGACTTAGATACAGGGCGCCAGCAGACAGTATCATACATGGCCATACAGACATATATACAAACATACATACAAGCATGCACATATATACATGCAAATATACATACATGCAAACATACACACATATATACATGCAAACTATCATACATACATGCATACACACACACATGAAAACATACATACAAACAAACATGCAAAGATACATATATACAAGCATGCACAAATATACATGCAAACATAAATACATGCAAACATACATACATGCACATATATACATACATACATACATGACAACATACATACATACATGCAAACATACATACACACATGCAAACATATATACATGCAAATATACATACAAACATGCCAACATACATGCCAACATACATGCACATATATACATACATACATGACAACATACATACATGCAAATATACATACATACACACATGCACATATATACATACATGACAACATACATACATACATATATATATATATATATATATATATACACACATGCAAATATACATACAAACATGCATACATACATACATACATACATGCAAACATACATTCATGCAAACACACATACATGCAAACATACATACATACATTCATGCAAACATACATACATACAAATATACATACACACATGCACATATATGCATACATACATGACAACATACATACATACATACATACATACATGACAACATACATGCAAAAATACATACATGCAAACATACATACATACATGCAAATATACATACAAACATGCACATATATACATACATGCCAACATACATGCACAGATATACATACATACATGACAACATACATACATATATACATATATGCCAAAAAATAAAAATAATACGTTCATACTTACTTTCCTCCTGTCCAGCGATGACGTTTCATCCATGTCGCCGCTGCAGCCTGTGATTGGCTGCAGAGGCGGTCACGTGGGATGAAGCGTCATCCTGACGTGCGTGACCGCCACTACAGCCTGTGATTGGCTGCAGCGGCGAAAGGGATGAAACGTCATCGCTGGAGGCCGGACAGGAGGAAAGTAAGTACGAACGTATAATTTTTATTTTTTTATTACATTTAAATTGTATTTTCCGCGCGCCGAGCATGTACTGTGAAGGTTGCTGAAAGAGTTAGTGCAGCCCATTAACTCTATCAGCACCCCGGACAGTAGCATGCTCGGCGCACGGAAGTGACAGGTTCGGTCAGAACTAGTTCGGTCCGAACCGAACTTTTTTGTGAAATTCGGCGAACTAGCCGAACCGAACTTTTGATAAGTTCGCTCATCTCTAAGAGGGACTATGGATTTTCTTTAACTAGACTTCCAATATAATCTCTAACTTTCAAGAAAAATTGGCCAAACTATCTTTACTTTGCATGTTATATTAGAGAACTGCAGAATTAGCAATTCCTTGCTGACCCTTTTAGTATGACTTGAGATAGCAGCTGTAGGATCCTCACTGTTTCTGTATCTTAAGAGAAATAAATCAGTCTTTTCTGTTATGAAGAAGAATTTGACACATACAATACCCATGTACGCGAAAGATTCTTAAGCACAAACTAATTTTTATAAATCAGTGGTAGATTAAAAATATCTGCAGCCAATACAAAGTTACTGGGAAAGTGAAAGATTTTTCGAATTTCCTTTCTCCTCATTCTTGACTCAACAAAAATGCTAGTACAGGCCCTCATTATATCCTGCCTAGGTTCCTGCAACATCCTCCTCTGCGGTCTACCCTCGAACACACTTGCACCTCTATAATTCAACCTTAACTCCACTGCCCAGTTAATCCACCTTTTCCCTCTCCTCTCTGCCAGTCAGTTCACTAGCTACTTAATACCAAAACGAGAGACCGCTGAGTCTATAAGTCAAATATAAAATATAAATATTTTATTTAATCAATTGACTCAATGCAAATGATTCAAAGGAAATCTGAGATAGAGAGTAACATACTAACCCATGCTGCTAGATCTCAAGATTGGCGCCCTGCCCCGACATGCGTTTCGGCTTCGTTTCGTCAGCACTACTGGAGTCCCCAAGCAAAGCATCAGCTGATGCTCTGCCTGGGGACTCCAGTACTGCTGCCGACGTCACTGTCCATATATGTGACAGTGACATCGGCAGAAGTTGGGGAGTCCCCAGGCAGAGCATCAGCAGATGCTTTGCTCGGGTACCCCAGCGATAGGAAACCCCTGAATTGTCCAAATATGGATGTCGGGAGCAGTGCGGAGTTCCGAGCAAAGAGCTAGCTGATACTCTGCTCGGGACTCAAGCAATAGGCAATGTGACAGCCCCTTGCTGTCATGTTCACGAACAGCACATGAAGCAAGAGCTCAATCACGTGGGGCCGTGTCGGAGCGTCATCACTATTAGAAAAGCTCCAGCACTTAGTGAATAATTCATGAAGTTTTAACTGAACCATTTAGTACAGAATTTTTAATTAAAGTACATTAGTAAGTTACTTAGTTTCACATAAATATATTATTGCAATGCAATTTTTGGTCCACGGATAAACCCTTTAAGCAGAAGTCCACCCCATCCGACTTTGAGGAGCAGATCACCAGCTACCAGGGTTGATAAATTTTATGGGTTAATTCAAAAACCTACCTACGTCCTTATTGATGATATGATCTGTGTTTGCATTGATTACAGCAGAGTTTATGATGCATGTAAAAGCTGTAGGGTGAGCCGGGCCCACAGCTTTTCCTTTTCAAGCACTATGTCATCAATAATGGTAATTTATGGAGTGCAGAAATACAGTTGTTCAATATTGTTTAATTTTCAGAAAGCAAAAAAATTATCACAGTTGCTTAAAGAGGCTCTGTCACCAGATTTTGCAACCCCTATCTGCTATTGCAGCAGATAGGCGCTGCAATGTAGATTACAGTAACGTTTTTATTTTTAAAAAACGAGCATTTTTGGCCAAGTTATGACCATTTTTGTAATTATGCAAATGAGGCTTGCAAAAGTCCAAGTGGGTGTGTTTAAAAGTAAAAGTCCAAGTGGGCGTGTATTATGTGCGTACATCGGGGCGTTTTTAATACTTTCACTAGCTGGGTGCTCTGAAGAGAAGTAACATCCTCTTCTCTTCAGAACGCCCAGCTTCTGACAGTGCAGATCTGTGACGTCACTCACAGGTCCTGCATCGTGACGGCCACATCGGCACCAGAGGCTACAGTTGATTCTGCAGCAGCATCAGCGTTTGCAGGTAAGATCGACTTACCTGCAAACGCTGATGCTGCTGCAGAATCAACTGTAGCCTCTGGTGCCGATGTGGCCGTCACGATGCAGGACCTGTGAGTGACGTCACAGATCTGCACTGTCAGAAGCTGGGCGTTCTGAAGAGAAGAGGATGTTACTTCTCTTCAGAGCGCCCAGCTAGTGAAAGTATTAAAAACGCCCCGATGTACGCACATAATACACGCCCACTTGGACTTTTACTTTTAAACACACCCACTTGGACTTTTGCAAGCCTCATTTGCATAATTACAAAAATGGTCATAACTTGGCCAAAAATGCTCGTTTTTTAAAAATAAAAACGTTACTGTAATCTACATTGCAGCGCCTATCTGCTGCAATAGCAGATAGGGGTTGCAAAATCTGGTGACAGAGCCTCTTTAAAGAGGACCTCTAAGCTCTCCTGATATGTCTGTATTAGTGAATACTTGTATTCCCCATACAAATCTGGAACATCTTTTCTTAGAACTCTGTTTTGTGCTGTCCCACTATTATTCCTCCTAGAAATGTATTAATACATTTACAACAGGGTGTTATTATTCCTCTTTTCAAAGTGCTTTGCACTTACAGAGTTTGGGACTGTGAGCCCTGATTGGACAGTGTAAGTAACACCCAGTTGTCAATTTATTCCTACATTTATAGGAAATTAGGAAGATAAAAAGGAGACACGGCGCCACATGGTTTTTGCTATGACCACGCCAGAGGGCAGCGCCGGTGGTCCTTTTTCCTGAATCATCATAATTATTTACCTTGACAGCAAAACATTTTTGCATGTGTACGGACCTGGCTGCAGCTTCTTGCTTTTGTGATACCTACTGGTATCCATTCTCTAAGGTGAGCAATTTTCTTGTTATCACATTGCTCACTATACTCCCTTGTTTTAGGTTTTTGCTATGACCACGCCAGAGGGCAGCGCCCGTGGTCCTTTTTCCTGAATCATCATAATTAATACATTTATAGGAGGAATAACTAAGGAATGGTACAACACAGAGTTCCAATAAAAAATATTTTAGAATCGTTATTTTATTGAGAATACAAATATTTACTAAAAAAAACATGTCAGGAAAGGTGACGGGTCCTTTTTAATACAAGTATATGCATCAGATCTACAAAAAAACCTTCACATCTTGCTATTAATGGCAATGAAATATATAGTTTCCATCTGTACACAAATATTGGAAATGATGAAGAGTATACTACTGTTCATAGAATTAAATTCATAGGAGCTGGAAAAACCCACAAACCCTAAAACATGTTAGTGTTGTTGGATTATAAATGAGTCTCATAACATTGAGTGGTGATGTAATACAAGGACAGAGGAAATATCCCTATAAAACAAGTTGTGTGCTGCACCCTTTCCTATACATACTTGTCCCTATGATTGCTTTTATTATTTGTATATGTTGTCCTTAATTTAACTTGTTTGATCTACCTGACCCTCACATTCATGTTGGTACAGGACGACCATGCTAATCTGATATTTCCAGTAAAATGTTGGGAAATATGTCTGTGTTTACTAATAGGGTTGGGCAGATTTATTAATGAGTAATATGCAGTTATTACCCATGCTGCTGTACGGAAGTAAATAAGAGCTAGTGAAAATGCTGTAGATTAGGGACAAGTTTTTGTTTGAACTTTCAGGTTGTGAATGGCTATTGTCCAAAGTAAATATGAAAGATTCGGAACTTCATCCTTTTATATGTAACAGATTTTATTCCATTGTAAAGTTATGGGAATCAGAGAGGAAGATGTGGTTGAAACTAATTACGGGAATATGTAGTCTACTATTTATCAACAGGAATAGTAGGGTTATTGAATGTTGCTTCCCCAGTCCTGAAATAAAATGCCCATCGCACTGAATGGAGAAGAGTCACTGACTGACGGATCGGTCTTTTCTCCTGAAATACCACTTGCTCATCATTTTCATAGGTACTATTTAGCACACCGGTTCAGGGGCTTTATAGCAAGTGAGCGCCTTTTTCTAATATAACCGAGAATGTAAAGTTACAACCACAGCTGGTGTTGACTTTACCGATAGGTTTAATAGAATAATGGGGCAGATTAACTATTCAAAATCACAAGAAGTCTGGCTCAAATGTCATGCACTACATCTATTACCTGTTTTAGACACTTTTTGTGCCTTGCTTGACAAAGGGGCATGGCTTAGATACTGCATCATGCTGGACTGTGCATGCGTCCCACCCAGGGGATGTGCAGCGTTCTGTCCATCGCGTGAACGAGGCAAGGTAAGTAAAATATATATTTTTTTAGGGGGGCTGTGTGGCAATATACAGGGGGATCAGTGTGGAACTATATACAAGGGGGAGCAGGGTGGCACTATATGCAAGGGGGGAGCAGGGTGGCACTATATACAAGTGGGAGAGCAGGGTGGCACTATATACCTGGGGGGAGTAGGGTGACACTATATACAAGGGGGAGCATGGAGGCACTATATACAAGAGGGGATCAGGGTGGCACTATATACACGGGGGTTGCAGGTTGGCACTATATACAAGGGGAGGCTGTGTGGCACTATATGCAAGGGGGAGCAGGGTGGCACTATATACAAGGGGGAGCAGGGTGGTACTATATACAAGGGGGAGCTGTGTGGCATGATATACTAGGGGGCTGCATGGCTCTATTTACAAGGGGGTAGGTCTGTGTGGCGCAGTCAACAGGGGTCTGTGTGTGGCACTATCTACAGGGGGCTGTGTGTGGTGCAATCTAGAGGGGGCTGTGTGGCACTATCTACAAGGGGGATGTGTAGCACTATGTACATGGGAGGGGCCTGTGTGGCACTATATACAAGGGAGGGGGGCTTTGTGGCACTATATACAAGCGAGGGGAGCTGTGTGGCACTATCTAAAAGGGAGGGGGCTGTGTGGCATTATATACAAGGGGGGAGAGCTGTGTGGCACTATAAACAAGGGGGGCTGTGTGGCACTATACACAAGGTGAGGGGCTGTGTGGCACTATATACAAGGGGGGCTGTGTGGCACTATATACAAGGGGGACTGTGTGGCACTATGTACAGGGGGGCTTTATGGAAATATCTACAGGGGGGCTGTATGACACCATCTACAAGGGCGAGGTGGGGGTGCTATCTACAAGTGGGGTGTGACATTGTCTACAGGCGGCAGTATATACAGGGGGAACTATCTATAAGGGGGGCTGCCTGTGGCACCTAGGGGGGGCAGTCAAAAGTTTGCTATTGGGCCCTGTCTTTCCTAGTTACGCCCCTGGCCCCTTGTATTCCAGCTGCAGGTTTGATAACAGCTAGGAGTCAGACATAGGGCACCTCATTATTGGCTCTCCAGAACATCCCTCACTAGTATGTCAATCTAACAGTAATTGGGAAACATGAATGAGGAATGAGCATAATCCCTAACATGTGATCTAAAGGCCCTTTTACTCGGGCCAATGATTGGGCAAACGAGCGTTCATGTGAGAGCTTGTTCCCGATCATTGCCCTGTTTAAATGCCCATTCATTGGCTGCTTGTATAGTTTATGTAGCACAAAATATTATCATTGTTACAGCAAATTTCCCTGTGTAAAAAGGGAGATGTGCTGCTGACATGATGGAAATGCATCGGGACGATCGCTTATCCCCATACATAGCTCCTTGTGAAAGGATCAAACGAGCGCCGATCAACGATCTATCTAGGTGTAAAAGGACCCTAACAGTAGTATTAATATTTTTTTTTTTAACGTTTGTCCCCTGTGCAGCTGCACAGGTTGCACATACAGTATTTCTGCAACTTGTATACCTATACAGTTGCAAATGTCTGCCATTGGAGCCATTGTAAAAAAAAATATATCGCGCAGTATACAATTTGTTCTCAACATTTTTTTTGCAGAATCCCCTTATATTGAAAAGCATAGTCAACTATACTTTTCAAAACACTCTTTAAAAATGTATATAGACTTATATCAGGTAAATAGGATATACTATTGGCACATGTTTGGATGATGGTTGTCTTTGGGCACGTTGGGTTATGGTTAGGGTGGAGCATAGAGCCCAAGCGCAGCGTGAACATAGTCTAATACAAGTAAATTAGACACTTATTTCAGTGCCCAGAACAAAAAGTGCCTGCATAATTTAATAATTATGAAGCAATAAACATATATTGAGCCACATATTGCGGAATTAAGCTCTATTTGTATTTTTCTTTCCTGCTAACCTAAAGCCAGTACATTGCTGTTTTCATAAAACATTAGTAATACATTTATTTCAAATATGTGAATTTTAGTTAGAAAATTTGCATTGTGTGTCATTAGTGTCTGTGTATAACAAGTGTTTCACATTTTTATGGTTGTGGTTTGTCAGGGGAATGACAGCGGAGCAGAAAAAAGGAGAAGTTTTCCATTTTAAAAATGCCATGTATTCAGTATTTATGTTATCTGCGACCACACTGGAGGTGCAATATCCTTTCTGCAATAAACAGTACAATGCCAGATCTTCCTTCCTTCCTTGAAGAAATGCATGGGAGACTAGTTAGCCTGAGGGTTTGACACTGAAACTTCTTGTTTAGCTTATGAGACAAATAGCCTTGTGAGGCAATCTTTCATTTGTAGAGGGGAACTGCAAAACCTAGAGGTACAAACATCTATCATCTGGTATTACAAGAACAGGTGCTTAAAGAAAATCTAATTAGTGAAATTCTCATTTAGTGGATGGATATTTTCACTATAAGCTTCGAGCTCAAACAACTCGTTCTTTTCTCATTGGAGAAGTAACTGGAAATAAAGCAAAAAATGGCAATGCCTTTCTAAATTTCTGGCTTTACTTTTCCAGACGTCTTATTCCTTCATTGAGCTTCTGCTAGAGAATAGGTAATTTTACACAGTTCCTTAAACTCAATCTATTCACTGCTAATTATCCTGAAATAAATCTCCATCAGACCTACATGCCAGCAGTTTTGGGATGTGAACTACTCTTTCGGCTTTCGTCTGCCTGTCAGTCAAATGGGGCTCAGCTGCAGCTCAGAATGAGAGGTATTAGACTCCCGCTAGGATGATTCTCCCAATCTTCCCTCTTCGAACATCACCTCCCAGCGATGCACCATATTTGTACCTGTTAGACTAATCTGGTATTTTCTCTAGCTAATGTGAGCATTACTAAAAAGATAAAGTTGTTTTCTCATAGGAAAAATGCAATAGTAAAAAGATAAAAGAAATTAAATCTTCAAACCCAAAAAATTCATAAGGGAAGACTCCAATATTGCATTGGAAATAAAAACACTTGTCACATAAATAGATGTAAATATTTGTATAATTTGTGTAATCACGTTGGTCTCATACATTTTCTCACAAACATAAAACTCGAGTAATGAGTCATCAGACTTATCAGAAAGTCTGAATTTTTCTTTACTGTTCACAGGAAAATGTTTTGTGATGTGAATAAAACAGAAATAATAGGTTAACAATGAGCACAGCCAAACAGATTAGTGCAATGCTTACGTCACATGAATGGCTTGCTAGACTGTTAACTAAACAATTCACTGGTACGTTTATCCTGAGTATATTCAGCGATGAGATGAAGGATGGTGAAGAATCAATGGATGCCATGAAATAAAATCAAAGCCTAAATTAAATGGTAACTAAACGTACAACAAACGTCTGACATGTCATAGGCTTTTGGTGTTGTAAAGGGAAGTGATTCTATATATATATATATATATATATATATATATATATATTGTGTATATGTATATATATATATATATATATATATATATATATATATATATATATATAAAAGTATATATATATATATACAGTCCAGAGTAGATGAACACAGCACTCCAATGCTATAACAAATCAGGCCATGTGCACGTTACCTGGGGGTGAATCAATTCCCCAAAATCCAATAGAGAAAGATATAGAGCGCAGTAACGGCACCAGGACTTCAAGATAGATGAAAGCAAAAGTGGATTTATTTCACCTCAACACAGCAACGTTTCGGTTCAACAGGAACCTTTCTCAACCTTGGCTTGAGAAAGGTTCCTGTTGAACCGAAACGTTGCTGTGTTGAGGTGAAATAAATCCACTTTTGCTTTCATCTATCTTGAAGTCCTGGTGCCGTTACTGCGCTCTATATCTTTCTCTATATATATATATATATATATATATATATGTGTGTGTATATATGTATATATATATATATATATATATATATACACAGTGAAGGAAATAAGTATTTGATCCCTTGCTGATTTTGTAAGTTTGCCCACTGTCAAAGACATGAACAGTCTAGAATTTTTAGGCTAGGTTAATTTTACCAGTGAGAGATAGATTATCTAAAAAAAAAAAACAGAAAATCACATAGTCAAAATTATATATATTTATTTGCATTGTGCACAGAGAAATAAGTATTTGATCCCTTTGGCAAACAAGACTTAATACTTGGTGGCAAAACCCTTGATGGCAAGCACAACAGTCAGACGTTTTTTGTAGTTGATGATGAGGTTTGCACACATGTTAGCTCGAATTTCTGTCCACTCCTCTTTGCAGATCATCTGTAAATTATTACGATTTCGAGACTGTCGCTTGGCAACTCGGATCTTCAGCACCCTCCATAAGTTTTCGACGGGATTAAGGTCTGGAAACTGGCTAGGCCACTCCATGACCTTAATGTGCTTCTTTTTGAGCCACTCCTTTGTTGCCTTGGCTGTATGTTTCGGGTCATTGTCGTGCTGGAAGGCCCAGCCACGAGCCATTTTTAATGTCCTGGTGGAGGGAAGGAGGTTGTCACTCAGGATTTGACGGTACATGGCTCCATCCATTCTCCCATTGATGCGGTGAAGTAGTCCTGTGCCCTTAGCAGAGAAACACCCCCAAAACATAATGTTTCCACCTCCATGCTTGACAGTGGGGACGGTGTTCTTTGGGCCATAGGCAGCATTTCTCTTCCTCCAAACACGGCGAGTTGAGTTAATGCCAAAGAGCTGAATTTTAGTCTCATCTGACCACAGCACCTTCTCCCAATCACTCTCAGAATCATCCAGATGTTCATTTGCAAACTTCAGACGGGCCTGTACATGTGCCTTCTTGAGCAGGGGGACCTTGCGGGCACTGCAGGATTTTAATCCATTACGGCGTAATGTGTTACCAATGGTTTTCTTGGTGACTGTGGTCCCAGCTGCCTTGAGATCATTAACAAGTTCCCCCCGTGTAGTTTTCGGCTGAGCTCTCACCTTCCCCAGGATCAAGGATACCCCACGAGGTGAGATTTTGCATGGAGCCCCAGATCGATGTCGATTGACAGTCATTTTGTATGTCTTCCATTTTCTTACTGTTGCACCAACAGTTGTCTCCTTCTCACCCAGCGTCTTACTTATGGTTTTGTAGCCCATTCCAGCCTTGTGCAGGTCTATGATCTTGTCCCTGACATCCTTAGAAAGCTCTTTGTTCTTGCCTATGTTGTAGAGGTTAGAGTCAGACTGATTAATTGAGTCTGTGGACAGGAGTCTTTTATACAGGTGACCATTTAAGACAGCTGTCTTTAATGCAGGCACCAAGTTGATTTGGAGCGTGTAACTGGTCTGGAGGAGGCTGAACTCTTAATGGTTGGTAGGGGATCAAATACTTATTTCTCTGTGCACAATGCAAATAAATATATATAATTTTGACTATGTGATTTTCTGTTTTTGTTTTTTTAGATAATCTATCTCTCACTGGTAAAATTAACCTAGCCTAAGAATTCTAGACCATTCATGACTTTGACAGTGGGCAAACTTACAAAATCAGCAAGGGATCAAATACTTATTTCCTTCACTGTATATATAAATATATATATATATATATATATATATATATATATATATATATGACTCATGAGCCAGGGCTGTAGAAACACAGCCCCAGTCATAGATACAGTTGTAAACAAAGCAGGACAATTAGCATTGCCCTGCTTTGTTTGGAAACCATGGAGACAGGAGATACTGTTTGATCTCCTTGCCGACCCATGTTAGCCGGGGGTGAGCGCCACTCGTCCCCCGCTGCGAGCGTATTGGCAGTGTTAAATAGCCTTGCGTCGGTATGTTCAGCAGCGGAAGCTAGCTGGGACCTACAACCACACCACCAATGAAAGTCACCTCTCCAGCTGGGACTTCACCACACCACCAATGACCTGCTCCTGCCCTGCTCTGGCTCCTGCCTCTGCTCCCCTGCTCCACCAACGAAAACGCTAAGTATCAGTGTAGCCATAGCTACACTTTACCTCTCCCTCTCTCCCTGTTTGTCCCTGAGTAAACCCATTTCTGTCCCTGAGTAATCCTTGCTGTAACCCTTGCTGTCCCTAAGTTAACCCTTGCTGCCCAGAGTCCCTGAGCAACCCTTGCTTCCACCTGAGTCCCTAAGTTAACCCTTGCTGCCCTGAGTTCCCTGAGTAACCTTTGCTTCCCCTGAGTCCCTAATTTAACCCTTGCTGCCTTGAGTAACCCTTGGCACCCCTGAGTCCCTGGTTAACCCTTCAAATTTTAACCCTTGCCATTGTTAATCCTTTACCTGATTAACCCTTAGCGTACAGGGACAGTAATATTAGGAGGGAGTGGGACAGAGATAGTGAGTGTGTGAGAATTACAAGTAACTTATGTGTATTGTAACGTAACTTCTATGTATGTTCAGCAGCGGAAGCTAGCTGGGACCTACAACCACACCACCAATGAAAGTCACCTCTCCAGCTGGGACTTCACCACACCACCAATGACCTGCTCCTGCCCTGCTCTGGCTCCTGCCTCTGCTCCCCTGCTCCACCAACGAAAACGCTAAGTATCAGTGTAGCCATAGCTACACTTTACCTCTCCCTCTCTCCCTGTTTGTCCCTGAGTAAACCCATTTCTGTCCCTGAGTAATCCTTGCTGTAACCCTTGCTGTCCCTAAGTTAACCCTTGCTGCCCAGAGTCCCTGAGCAACCCTTGCTTCCACCTGAGTCCCTAAGTTAACCCTTGCTGCCCTGAGTTCCCTGAGTAACCTTTGCTTCCCCTGAGTCCCTAAGTTAACCCTTGCTGCCCTGAGTCCCTGAGTAACCCTTGCTTTCTCTGAGTCCCTAAGTTAACCCTTGCTGCCCTGAGTTCCCCGAGTAACCCTTGCTTCCCCTGAGTCCCTAAGTTAACCCTTGCTGCTCTGAGTCCCTGAGTAACCCTTGCTTCCCCTGAGTGCCTAAGTTAACCCTTTCTGCCCTGAGTTCCCTGAGTAACCCTTGCCACCCCTGAGTCCCTAATTTAACCCTTGCTGCCTTGAGTAACCCTTGGCACCCCTGAGTCCCTGGTTAACCCTTCAAATTTTAACCCTTGCCATTGTTAATCCTTTACCTGATTAACCCTTAGCGTACAGGGACAGTAATATTAGGAGGGAGTGGGACAGAGATAGTGAGTGTGTGAGAATTACAAGTAACTTATGTGTATTGTAACGTAACTTCTATGTATGTTTAGGTAAGTGGGTGGCGGTATATATTAGGATTGTAATACCGTGTTTATACTGTATTGTGATTAGTTACTGTATTTTATATATGAGAGTGATTACTGTATGTTAATAAATATTACCTTTATTTACTGTACGGTCTTATTCCCTTAAGTAGCAGCAAAAGAAATTAGAGTAACATTAATACAAGAGAAAGGTAGGGGAACTAGGCATAACCCTAGCGACCCTGATTATAAAGGAGGTAGTAACAGTGGGTGACACTAACCAGTGAACCACGCTATTACCCCACCCCCTTTTACAGGTGTCAACATATCCCCTTAGAGGCAATGAGGAATGGGATATTAATAATGTGATCTTCCACAATTGGACACATACTTCAGGTGTAGTCATGGATTGCATTTAAAAATGGTTCACAGAAATGGGTATTAGTCTAATATTAAAAGGGTATGTCCACCGTCGGAACAGCATTTTTTTTTATTGCCCCAGTGCATCTAAAATGAAAAATTAAGCAGCTTTGCAAGTAGTCTTGGTTAAAACTATGTTTAGGCTATTCCTGAAGTCATACTCCCTTTTATCGTTCTTCTACATTTTTTTTATTCGGTTTATTTATGATTTTCATAGCAACAAATAAACATACATGAACATATAAATCACAAATGAGTTGACATCAAGTTCAAATCCATAGAGTAAGTATAACATATCGAATACAGATTAATCATGTCAAAAAAGGCACAATGAAAATAGGTAGAAGCATTTGCTATAGTCCACATGGTGTATTGGTGGGCACAATGATCAGAAGTGAGATGACAAGGGTTTGAAATCAAAGACACCTTACAAAGTCAGCAGCAATAGTATAGATAAATTGCAGTTGTGTGATGGCATATAAATTGCAAGTTACACTTTCACAGCAACACGAAGAATACATAAAAGTTTTGGATCAAGCAATTTCGGGATAGAGTGAAGATGCACACCAGGTGGACCATATCTTCTGAAATTTTAGTGGGCTTTTCCGATTATGATAGAGTACTTTTTTGAAGGGGAGGATATTATTAATTAAAGGCTTCAACTGGGAAGTGGAGGGAGTGGGGGCTGCCATCCTCCCAACAGCAATAGTCTTCTGGAGCCAGAAATAGGGATTCATGAAGAAAAATCTTTCAGTGGTAAGACCATTGATTGTTACCTATTAGAACAAAATTACAAAGTTTGGGGTCAAGAGACAGTCTGGTTCCCAAAATCATGTTAAGGCATAAAATAACATCATATTAGAATTGGGATATGAAGGGAATGGTCCACAAAAAGTGCCAGAAATGTGCGCCCTCCTGTTGGCATCTGTGACAGGCAGTAGTGGGAACAATATCAGTGTCACAATCCCATTGTATGTGGACCCATTAGGCCGCCCCACCGTAGCAGAGTTTCAGCTGCCAAACAACAGTCTATGCAAAAGTCTTAGCACAAAAGTGCCTGTAAGAGTCCAGACAGACATAAGGTGTAGCATTCGGCAAAAGATGATTCTTGGTGCGGCAGATGATGCTTGGCGTGGCAGATGACACTGGACGTGGCAAATGACACAACACGACTCCAACACTAGACTTCAGCCCAGGAACAAACACAGTTACAGGATACAGGATACAAGAAGCAGCATACGTGAAGCAGGATATAGGAACACTGGGAACAGGATGCAAATAAGGGACCATTTGCTATACGATCATGGGTAGACAACAACAACAACGCTCAGGCAAGCAGTGGAAGGGCAGAGCCCTTTTTATAGTCCAGGGTGATCTGGGGATTGGTTAAAGAACTTTTTACATGTGCGCGCGCTGGCCCCTTAAGGCCATGCATGAGCGCGCGCACCCTAGAGGACACTGCAGAGTACTGGCATCTCCAGGGAGGGAGATGCCTCTGGCAGGGCTCAATAAGAGCAGATGGATGGCAGAACTGGGGGCCTTCATTAGGGCCCTAGGCTGCCATGACAACCATCAGCACCATGCGATCGTGTCACGGGGGGCGATTGTCTCCCCTCTGTCTAATGGCTTAGATGCCGCGGTAGCTATTGACCATGGCATATAATTGGTTAAATGGCCAGGGTTAGAGTTATCTCCAATCCTGGCCCTTGCAGTTGGCTGTAACATACAGCCGACACCCGCTAAGTATGGAGCGGGTTCAGCCCGTGAGCCCGGTTCATACTTTCCCTTCTGGGCTATGACGTAACCCAAAATGACGGGAAGGAGTTAAAAATAATTTTCTTAATCTTTATGTTCCGGCCTGAATATACATAAGTGTATAGTATAACTTTTTTGTATTTTGTTTACTTGGACAGAAGGGCCACTAATGCAATTAAATTCACGGAAGAACTAGCAATGCAGCTATTGGGGAGAGTATTGCCATTTATACCCCATCGATCAGAAAATACTGATATATCCTAGCAATATGCCATTGCTACCAATGATAGGAAAACCCCTTTAAGCTAGCCATAGAGCCACTCAATGTGTATTTAAACATGTTTATTCTTTACAGGGTGCAAGATAGCTGTTTCTGCCAGACACCTCTGCTACTACTGCTTATCTTATCTTATCTTGGAAATAAAGAATCAGAACGGTTAAAACGCACGATGTATTATCCTTTTTTATTCCAATTGGAGACGTCAGATTACTTTTAGGTTGCGTGCAATGAACCATATGGCGGAACATGGAGTGCCCACAGCTCTGTAGTACAGAGTCCCATGAGCTAGTGTGTGTCCAAGACTGTAATTTGCCCTATGTACTGGGCAAAATACTGGAGACTGTGAAGGCTCAAGTTAAAAAAATAAAAACATTTTTCAGGAGGGCACGGTGTACAGAGTCCTGATGCAAGCTAGCTTAAGGACGTTTTGTGTTTCGTCGCATGCAAAATCCTGATGTTGAAGATTAGCGGAGCACACAAGGTTCGAATGCTAAGCCAGGGCAGCGTGGCTGCCCCCACCGTCACTGAAATGAAGGTGCAAGAAGGTGCACAAGCACTAAGCTGAGCGCCCTGCATCTACAGCTGGGATCGGCTCTCCTCGTAGCCTGAAAAAGGCTCATATAGATATTCTATGTGGGCCGTATTCAGCCATAGGGTATGTTCACACAGCCTATTTACGGACGTAAATCGGGCGTTATTGCCCCGAATTACGCCCGAAAATAGCGCCTCAATAGCGCTGACAAACATCTGCCCATTGAAAGCAATGGGCAGACGTTTGTCTGTTCACACGAGGCGTAAATTTACGCGCCGCTGTCAAATGACGGCGCGTAAATAGACGCCCGCGTAGAAGAAGTGACCTGTCACTTCTTTGGCCGTAATTGGAGCCGCTATTCATTGACTCCAATGAATAGCAGCGCTAATTACGGCCGTAATTGACGCGGCGTTCAAGCGCCTGCACATGCCGGTACGGCTGAAATTACGGGGATGTTTTCAGGCTGAAACATCCCCGTAAATTCAGCCGTTACGGACCCCCGCCGTGTGAACATACCCTAACAAGGAGCGCCGTTCACCTCCGAAGATGCAGGGCGCACAGCTGTGCACTTCTGCACCTTCGTTTCAGCGACGGTCGGGGTCTCAGCACCCGGACCCCCACCGATCCAAACTTTTGATATATATCTCTATGACATCTCAAAAGTTTAATGAAAGTGCTGTTACTCTTTTAAGCAAATTTATTTTTCTTTAACTAAAATAGTAGTACAGCAATAGTACACACATAGAATAGAACACATATTTCAAGTTACAGTTGAAAACACTAGTGCAGTTAGTTAAATTAACATAATGGATTAAATCTGTTTGAATTTTAGTTTATACAAGGGCTAGAATATGAATCAATGTAAGACCCACATGTGTTTTGCATGTGCCTTGTCTGTTTCTCCAGCTGTCAGAAATAGTCAATGTTATTGGCGGCAAAGAGATTATGAGCATCAAGAATAAAATACAGTGGTCTCACCCTTGACAAGTGTTATCTAGTGTGTCATTGGTTCTAGCTCACTTAGCACAGTTCTTTCCATCTCACAACACATGTGAGGGGAGGGTAATGCTTGCGAACATATGTCACAAATATACATTCCCTTTCGATAATATATGCAAAGTAAACTTTGAATCAGAAATGTTTAGAACTGGAGATTTCTTTATAATATACTACAAATGCAAGAAAATATTTCTTGTTTTATAGGGCTATGTATCAATCATGAATTTCAAAGCATTCTATTTTTAGATTTTATTTATTTTAATTCATTTGATTTTATTTGTTTTATTATTTTTTTCTGCCTGGGAATTCAAGAAATCGTTCATGTTATATATAACAATACTTACAATATTTGTAAGGGCCGCTTCACATCAGCGTTGTTTCCCGTTCATGGGTTCCGTTGCAGCTTTCTGTCAGAGGAAGCCATGAACGGAAAGCCAAACGGAAACCATAGCTTCCATTTGCGTTACCATTGATATCAATGGTAATGCTTCTGTTGCAAATGGTTTCCGTTTCTTTTCCATTCCGTAAGGTTTCCGTTTTTTTAGCGGAAACAATAGCGTAGTCAACTCTGATGGAAAGCTGCAACTGAGCCCATGAACAGAAACCAACGCTGATGTGAACACACCCTAAGTGTTTAAAGAGGCTATGTCACCAGATCACTCCCACATTAACTTTAACGAAGTGTCTTGAGAGTGAATAGACATCGCTTTCAGCCAGGACGCGATGTCTATTCACACTCCCAACACTTCGGTAAAGTTTCTGTGGGAGTGATCTGGTGACATAGCCTCTTTAAACACTTAGGGTGTGTTCACATAAGCGTGATCACGCCGTGCTGTGTGAGTAATTCCCCAAGAAACTTTACCGAAATGTCTTGAGAGTGAATAGACATTGCATCCTGGCTGGAGGTGATGTCTATTCACTCTCAAGACACTTTGATAAAGTTACTGTGGGAGTATGTGACAGCACAGCGTGATCTCGCGAGATCACGCTGCTTTGCGAGTACTGCTAAAAATGAATGGAGAGAAATGTATGACGCTGATTAGTCAGTGTCATACACTTCTCTTTACAATGCCCAGTTGACTATTAAGAAACGAATTAGCATAAATCTAAAATTGTGCATAACTTGCTCATAATTGATTGTTTCTCAAAATAAAAAACAATATTGTTATCTACATTACAGCGCCGATCAGATTATGTAGGAGATAGGGCACTTATAATGTGGTGACAGAGCCTCTTTAACAATGTTTTTATAAAAGTATAAAATATGATCGATTCTTATAGATTCAGATGGTAGTACCTGGCATGGGACTCCTGGAGGAGGAGTCTCAGAGGAAAAGACCGATTGGCTAAGCGAGGAGGGTGTTGTTCAGGAAAGGGAGAGGAGAGCCTCATGGACAGTAGAGAGAGAGTCTGTGAACACACTGGAAAGTGTAGAGAGTCCCATGCTGAGAGACACAGACAGGGAAGACCACAGGAAGAAGGAGAGGAGTAGAGACGGTGAGCAGGAGGATACTAGGTAGCTCGCACCAAAACAAGGAATTAACATCCCATTTGTGAATGCTGGCAAAGTGTATGAGCAGGGGTCTGAGAAGAGACTTTCTGTTGCAGAGAGGATCTCACCTGCTCAAGTGTATCCTTGAAGAGGGATTCTACCACAAGGTGAAGAGGAACCTGCTACCCACTCCACCTGTAACTCCCCTTTTGTAAGCTTCTGCGCCCTGTTGAATGCCTGCATCCCGTCTGATCCATGGGTCGGTCCACACACGAGTAATCGATTACATAGCTCCTAGTCAAGGACTGTTTATTAATCAAGAATTGCCCTTTTAAAGTAACATTTCAATGGTCAGGCCTTTTTATGTAAATAAGTGCAGCTCGATCTGCAGCAACTGTGCCACAGAGAACAGAAATTTGGATATGATATTATAGCTGCAGTCTAATTCATCATTCCATAAAGTTAGTATTCATGTGCGGGCACCTGCATGTTGCTCGATGGTGTGTGGAGTTGCCAGGCATATAACAAGGAGTCTATCATGGTATTAGAGTGTTAGCAGTGGCTGATTTGCATCCCTCTAGCAAATTAAACAGTTGTTCCCGTTTGTTTTTTTTTGGTGTCTGTTGCTTATAAATGTGGAAAATTGTTTATGTACTATTGCATCTTTACTCATTTACCATAACGGAAGTTTTTCCACTTGGCCCATTAATGTGTCTTATCCAAACAAAATAAATCGGTCCAAGTGTTTTACCTTAACCCCTTTCTGACATATATATGGCGGTGGTCGGGTGGGGAGTATGGAGCAGGCTCACGGGTTGAGCTACTCTATAGAACAAGCGTGTTAGCTGTAGAAAACAGCTGACACTTCAGTGTAACAAGCGTTTAACTTCTTAGACGGTGCGTTCAAAAGCTACTGTGTCGAAACAGTGGCGTTTCGATTGCAATCGCAGGGTGCTGATGGTTGGCATGACAGCCTGGGGGACTAATGAAGGCACCTAGGTCTGCCAACTTTGTACTCTTTTTAAGCCCTGCCTCTAGCAGAGCTTAATATGTGACTGTCAGCATATAATACAATATAATACAGTAGTAATGCAGTATATCATGCAAAAGATGGCTGATTCACTTCCCTTAGGGAGACTAATAAAAAAGTGAAACAAAGTCAAATAAAGTTTTTTTAATGTATATAAAAAATGATATTAAAAGTTCAAACACTTTTCCCACTTTCCCCTAAACGCAATGTGAAAAAAATTAACATAAATGGTACTTCCGCGTCCGTAAAAGTTCAAACTATTACAATATAACATTATTTAACTTGCACGGTGAACACTGTAAAAAAAAAAAAAAACACCTGAATCGCTGATTTATGGTCCCTTCATCTCCCACAAAAAAATAATGGAATAAAAAGTGATAGAAAAGTCTCTACCCAAAAATGGTACCAAGAGAATCTACAGCTGTACAGCAGAAAATAAGCTCTCATACGGCTCAATCGGAAAAATATAAAAGTTATATCTCTCAGAATTTGGCGACACAAAACAAATTTTATTTTTAACAAAAAGTTCTTTCCTTCTAAAATTAATAAAACATAAAAAAGCTATATGAATTTGTTATCGCCGTAATCATATTGACCCACAGAATAAAGTTAACATGTTGTTTGTACCGCATTGTAAATGCCTAAAAACGAAACCCTCCAAAACATGGAGGAATTGCTGTTTTTCTCCCATTCCACCCCTAAAGAAATGTTTTCCGGTTTCCCAGTATATTATATGGTACAATAAATGGTGCAGTGAAAAACTACAACTTGTCCCGCAAAAAAAAAAACCCTCATACGGCTATAAGTTATGGCTCTTGGAAGGTGGAGAGGAAAAAAAGGGAAAATCTGAAAAATGCCTGATGCAGGAATGGGTTAAAGAAGCACTCCAGTGAGGTTTTTTTTCCTCCCCCTCCCCCCTGATTCAACATGTGGAGAAATGCAGTGCACTATTGTGTATTGACTTGACCTGGTCCTCTATTTAAACCATAGACGTTCCATTCTGGATTGCTTGGGGGTCATGTGATTTTTATTCTGAGGCTGGATTCACACGAGCGTGTGCCTTTTGCACACGCAAAAAACGCGGCGTTTTGCCTGCGCAAAAGGCACTTGACAGCTTCGTGTGGCAGCATCATATGATGCGTGGCTGCGTGGTTTTCCCGCAGCCGCCATCATTATGACACTCCATTTGGATGTTTGTAAACAGAAAAGCACGTGGTGCTTTTCTGTTTTCATTCATCCTTTTGACAGCTGTTGCGCGAATCACGCTGTTCGCACGGAAGTGCTTCCGTGTGACATGCGTTGTCTTCACGCACCCATTGACTTCAATGGGTGCGTGATGTGCGAAAAACGCTCAAAGAACGGACATGTCGTGACTTTTACGCAGCGGACCAACGCTGCGTAAAAATCACACACATGTCTGCCCGGCCCCATAGACTAATATAGACTAATATAGGTCCGTGCGTGTTGCGTGTTGCACGGACGTATATCCCGTTCGTCTGAATAAGCCCTTAGTCCTACAGCATCTGCTGTAGAAACAAGAGGTTAGACTTAAAGATCGACAAACCGATTCTAAAAAAAATTATTTAGTCCAAACTTCCCAAAAGTTTTGAATTCAGTGAAACACAAAACTTTTAGTGTTCGCAGTGCCATCAGCCGCCATTTTACAGATTACCGACAGGAAGAGAGGAGATAAAAAATAATACCATACTCACCTGGTCTACTGTAGTGACGCATTCCTCCCAGCCTCCTAAAATGACGACGTTGTTGCATGGGAGAAGTATCTATGAATTGGTAAATATTGGACTTGCGCTTTGGATCTATACCTCTTGATTTTTACTAGTGACAGTTTAGATTGGTTTCATTGTTAGGGGCATTGTTAGGGACATTTTATTTTTCTGGACTCAGCTGGACTATATTTTTCCTGATTCTTTGCATTATAGACTGACATATATTTTAAACTGTCTTTTATGAATTATGATTATATTTATGAATTATCATTCTAAAACATTTGTCTTACTTCATGTGGTTTGGTAGGATTTATCCTTTTGTCAGAGGAGCGGAGGAGATGAGATTCGGTGTATGGTATCAGTAGACTCTGGACGTATGAGGAGCCTAGATTAGTGATTGTTGTAAAAGTGCAGGCAATCTCCTCCAAAAGAAAAGCTGAACGGTGCAAGGTTTTTAAATTTTTCATCACATGCGAGCACCAACCACCAGAAGCTCAGTTTTATCTGAGTTCTTCTTCAACCAGCTTGAGTGGATCTAGTCTTCTATTTGTTCTAGACAGTCATTGATAGATGATGATGGATTCTGCATGCCTGGCTGACAGGGGAGGCACAGCTGTGTATCAACTGTAGACAGGGCATAACTAGGAAAGACTGGGCCCCATAGCAAACATTTGACTGCCCCCCTCCCCTAGGTGCCACACACAGTCCCCCCTGTACATGGCACCATACAGCCCCCTCCTGTAGATAGCGCCATACAGCCCCCCTACTGTAGATAGCGCCATACAGTCCCGCTCCTGTAGATAGCGTGATACAGTCCCCCTCCTGTAGATAACGCCATACAGTCCCCCTCCTGTAGATAGCGCCATACAGCTCCTATCCTGTAGATAACGCCATATAGCGCCCCCCAAACAAATAAAACAAAATAAGTTACACTCACCTTAGCCCCGTTCCCACGAAGAACGGAGTGAATCAATGCCGGCGGTATCCTTGCGTAGGCCGGTGTGATTCAGTGACATCAGCACGTCGGCCTGCACAAGGATCCTGCGCCTGATAGGCCGAAGGGCCTTTAGCCTAGTAAATGGCAAAGCAGGGAGATATTCAATAGTATCCTCGTCATAAGGACGCAGATACTATTGAATGTAGCATCGCTACCTCTGTAGCAGCCATAGCGGCTGCTAGCGGCGCCACCGGGCATGGGGCGGCCCATGACAGCAGGCGGCATGGGTACCCTCATGCCGTAGGCCCCATAGAAGCCGCTATAGCTGCTACAGCAGTAGTTACGCCACTGACTGTATAACAGTAGTATCTTAGACTATGGCGTTGAGCTATCCTTCAAGTGGTGTTATATATATATAGCAAACAACACTCATTCAAGACCACAATATTTTTGTTGACTCTGTATTACTATTTCATATTGCACAGGTTTAAAATAGCTTAAATGTCCAAAAGAATAAGAAGAGAGTGCTCATCCCGGTCTCTTGCTATAAACAGCAAATTCATAACACTACTGGTACCACCACCACCGATCATTAAACCAGGTGGGGTCCGTAACCCCGTTCCGGAGGAGTTTAAATGGAGTGGTGGTCACGCATGCAACTGCTCCATTCAAAGGCTATAGGACTGACGGAGATAGCCAAGTACATCGCAGTGGCTCCTGTGGATAGGTGATAAATGTTTGTCATGCGAGAACCCCTTTAAGGTGTTAGTAGATAAAGCTTTAATCTGTTAAACCATTGAGCATACTGGTGTGATGAGACAGATTCGGTATTGTGTTAGTACTGGCCATTAACCTAAGTGTTTTAGTTAGGTTTTCTTCTGAATCAGATAGCTACTGTAGGTTTGAGAAAGGTTGAACTTCATGGGCATGTCTGTTTTTAAATACAAGTAATTATATAATTATTCTAAAGGAAACTCGATGAGGCATAGGCCTAATGGTGGTTTTACATGGGCAGATATGTGCCCATAATGATCGCCGATTATTACAGGCCACTAGACAGGTCTAAAGTTCCTTTACACAAGCCAATGTAAACTGTATAGGCATTAACAACCATTAATACGATCATTCGGTCCCCATACAGTTTACATAACGTTGGCAGCACATACAGCTCCTTTAACCCCTTCAGTACCAAGCTCATTTTGGCCTTCAGGACCAGACCCATTTTTTCAAATCTGACATATTTCACTTTATGTGGTAATAACTCCGGAATGCTTTTACCTATCAAAGCGATTCTGAGATTGTTTTCTCGTGAGACATTGGACTTTATGTTAGTGGAAAAATTTGGTCGATAAATTCAATATTTATCAGTGAAAAACACAAAAAAAAATTGTGAAAAATTGCAAAAATTAGCATTTTTCTAAATGTAAATGTATCTGCTTGTAAGACAGGCTGTTATACCACACAAAATTGTTGCTAATTAACATCCCCATATGTCTACTTTATATTTGCATCGTTTTTTGAACGTCCTTTTATTTTTCTATGACATCACAAGGCTTAGAACTTTAGCAGCAATTTCTCACATTTTCAAGAAAATTTCAAAAGGCTATTTTTACAGGGGCCAGTTCAGTTGTGAAGTGGATTTTAGGGCCTTATATATTAGAAACCGCCAAAAAGTCACCCCATTTTAAAATCTTCACCTCTCAAAGTATTCAAAGCAGCATTTAGAAAGTTTCTTAACTCTTTAAATGTTTCACAGAAATTAAATCAACGTGGAGGTGAAATTTTAAAATTTCATTTTTTTTTTGCAGAAATTCATTTTTAATCTATTTTTTTTGTAACACAGAAGTTTTTACCAGAGAAACGCAACTCAATATCTATTGCCCAGATTCTGCAGTTTTTAGAAATACCCCACATGTGGCCCTAGTGTGGTAATGGACTGAAGCAAAGGAGCACCTAGTGGATTTTGGGCCTCCTTTTTATTAGAAAATATTTTAGGCTCCATGTCAGGTTTGAAGGGCTCTTTCGGTGCCAAAACAGTGGAAATCCACCAAAAGTGACCCCATTTGGGAAACTACACCCCTTGAGGAAATTATCTAGGGGTCTAGTGAGCATTTTGACCCCGCAGGTTTTTTGCAGAAATTATTGGAAGTAGGCCGTGAAAATTAAAATCTACATTCTTTCAAAGAAAATGTAGGTTTAGCTAATTTTTTCTAATTTCCACAAGGACTAAAGGAGAAAAAGCACCGCAACATTTGTAAAGCAATTTCTCCCGAGTAAAACAATACCCCACATGTGGTAATAAACAGCTGTTTGAACACACGGCAGGGCTTAAAAGGAAAAGAGCGCCATTTGGCTTTTGGAGCTAAAATTTAGCAGGAATGGTTTGCGGAGGCCACGTCGCATTTGCAAAGCCCCTGAGGGGAACAAAACAGTGAAAACGCCAAAAAAATGACTCCATTGAGAAAACTATTTTATTAGAATTGGGCAGTGAAAATAAAAAAAATCCTTTTTCGTCAATAAGACGTAGCTTTAGCTAAAAAATTTTAATTTTCTCAACAAATAAAGGAAAAAAAGAACCCCAACATTTGTAAAGCAACTTCTCTGATGTACGGCAATACCCCACACGTGGTCATAGACTGCTGTTTAGACACACGGCAGGGCTCAGAAGGGAAGGAGCACCATTTGCTTTTGGTGTACAGATTTTGCTGCATTTGGTTTCTGGTCACTATGTTGCATTTGCAAAGTCCCTGTTGAACCAAAACAGTCCCCCCCAGAAGTGACCCCATTTTGGAAACAACACCCTCAAGGTATTCACCTAGGGGGTGTAGTGAGCATGTTAACCCCACAGGTGTTTTGCAGAAATTCGTGTGCACACGATGTGGGAGAGTGAAATTGGGAATTTTTCGTTAGATATGCCAATATGTGGTGCCCGGCTTGTGCCACCCTAACAAGACAGCTCTCAATTTTTATGCGGTGTTTCCCGGTTTTAGAAGCACCCTACGTGTGGCCCTAATCTTTTGCCTGGACATTCGACAGGGCTCAGGAGTGAAAAAGTACCATGTAAAATTGAGGCCTAATTTGGCGACATATAAAGTATTGGTTCACAATTGCAGAGGCTCAGATGTGAAATAAAAGAAACCCCTGAGAAGTGACCCCATTTTGGAAACTACACCCCTCAAGGCATTTATTAAAGGGTGTAGTGAGCATTTTCACCCCACGTGTCTTTTCCATAAATGATTGCGCTGCCGAAGGTACAAATTAAAATTTTGCCCTAGATATGCCAATTCATTGTCAAATATGTCGTGCCCAGCTTGTGCCACTGGGGACACACACCTCAAAAATTGTTAAAAGGGTTCTCCCGGGTATGGCGATGCCATATATGTGGACATAAACAGCTGTTTGGGCATGCTGTAGGGCTCAGATCGGTGGGAGCGCCATTTGGCTTTTGGAGCGTGGAATTTGCTTGGTAATAGTTTTGTTTGGAGTATCACTGTTGTTTCCGTTTATAATGTGGGGCATATGTGAGCTCGGCAGAGTACATCGGGGCATAGTCAGGTGGTATAATAATAAGGTAAAAAATATAATAAAATGATCCATAGGTGTGTATTACGCTGTGAGACAATCCTTTCTGCACAGGCCGGTGTCGCACTGATATATGGCGTCCTCTCTTATGCCCCTTTTGGTCCACACTCCGCACCTTTGAAGTTTGGGGAATTTTGCCGGGAAAGTGTTGTCCTGGTATAATATGGGCGCCCTCGCTTCCAGCAGATATATTTGGGCTCTCCCCTTCCTGGTTCCCTAATTTTAGTGCCTTCATACATCGCCTTTTGAAACGTTCCCCTCGGGCACAACTGCATATTTTTCTTTCCTGAATTATTGGAGCCTTAACTTATTTTATTTTTTCATAGACGTAGTGGTATGAGGGCTGTTTTTTTACGGGACGAGCTGTAGCTTTTATTGGTACCATATTGGGGTACATGCAACTTTTTGATCACTTGTTATCCTTTTTTGGGAGGCAAGGTGACAAAAAAACAGCAATTCTGCCATAGCTTGTTTTTTTATATACAGCGTTCTCCGTATGTTATAAACTACATGTTACCTTTATTCTGCGGGTCAGTACGATTCCGGCGATACCAAATTTATAGCACTTTTTTATAACTTTTTGCACAATAAAATTACTTTTGGAAAGAGAATGTATTTCTTCTGCCGCGATGTTGTGAGAGCCATAACTTTTACATTTTTTCGTCGATGGAGCGGTGTGAGGGTTTGTTTTTTGCGAGACGAGGTAAAGATTTTATAGGTACCGTTTTTGGATACATGCGACTTTTTGATCACTTTTTATTTAAATTTTTGGAAGACGGTGACCAAAAAAGCAGTAATTATGGCAGTGTTTTTGAGTTTGTTTTTTTACGGCGTTCACTGCGCTGGATAAATAACATAATATTTTTATAGTTTAGGTCGTTACGGTCGCAGCGATACCAAATATGTATGGCTTTATTATTTTTTTCAATAATAAATGACTTGATAAGGGAAAAAGGGCGATTGTGTTTTGTGTTATTACTTGAAACTTTTATTGTATGTTTTACAACTTTTATTTTTACTTTTTTACACTTTTCTTTAGTCCCACTAGGGGACTTGAATGTCCAACTGTTTGTTTGATGTTCTAATACATTGCACTACCTATGTAGTGCAATGTATTGGAACTGTCAGTTGTTCACTGACAGCAAGCCGATCTGGCTCCGCCTCTGGGCGGGGCCTAATCAGCTTACGTAATGGCAGACAGGAGTCCATTGTTAGGGCTCCTGTTGCCATGGTAGCAGTCGCCAGCCTTGCCATCGCGTGGCAAGGCTGCCGATTTGCTACAAACCTCTAGGATGCAGCGATCACAATGGATCGCTGCATCGAAGGGGTTAATGCCAGGAATCGGAGCTAGCTCCGGTTCCTGGCGATAGATCGGGGTGTCCGCTGTAACATACAGCGGACACCCACTGCTGATGACGCCGGCTCAGCTTCTGAGCCGGCGCCATCTTGCCGAAGGTACCGGAAGCCTCCTGGGCCCCGCCGACGACGGGGCATAGGAGGATTCCGTTACAGGCTCATCGGGAGGTAAGTATTAGCCCTCCGATCGCCTTTGCAGCCACCGGCAACCCAGCGATCACGTTGCTGGGGTGCCGGTGGCTATAAACTCCTCACATGCTGCGATCTCTATTGAACGCAGCATGTGAGGGGTTAATCGGCCGGATCGGATGCTAGTTCCGGTCCTGGCCGATACCTCAGGGTGACAGCTGTAACATACAGCTGTCACCCGGCGGTGATGTCGCTGGCTCAGCTCCTGAGCCAGCTTCATCTCCATGACGTACATTTACGTGAAAAGGCGGTAAGCCACCAGCTTTAATCACGTAAATGTACGTGATTGGGTGGGAAGGGGTTAAATAAAAGATAATTAAGGAAAAATTGCAAAGAGGAAAAATAGAAAATAGTTCTGGTACTCAAGTGGTTAGGAACTGTACAGTTTTATATGAAACTCATTTAATTGAATGTACTCTAAGTATTTAATAAACCTTATATTAAAATGTAATTGTGGTCACGATCTGACAATGTGGCCCTTGCACTAAACACGGTTACAGTAAATACACTCCTAAAAACAGGCCCTTTACAAAACCTAATGTAATTACACCATCCAATTTGATAGAATAAAATATATTATATATAATATACAGTAGAAATGTTGTCACCATCTATCAGAATAAGAAACTTTACCTTAGTTCTATATCTGAACTGGCCCAGCCTTTCATTGTCTTCTTCTATCTGCATGTTTGGAGAATACATTTATCTCATTCATTTCTAGTTTCATATTTAACAGGATACTTCACAGGTAACTGAAAGAAATCATAACCTGACACCTTGCTTTCTGTTATCTGCCACATTAAAATTTTTGTTCAATGTTGGCGTGGAGATTAACAGCAGAATATTTTACATATGTATGATTTTAACATCGGCAAGTATGCAAAGCGCTCGTTCAGCACTCATTACCCTGCCTAGACTATCTGACCTTTGTGGTTTTAAGTGATTGTTATTTTATTTGTGTGTCTTCTTACTAAGGTTATTTCCCTCCTCTTGTTAGGTAATTTGCTCATCTTTGACTGCTGATTATCATTATACATTGTTGCTAATTTGCATGTCATGTCAGTGACTGAGAGTAAATCTGCATCTACAACCTCTTTTTGCATGTATTTATTAATCTCTCCCACCCATTTTCCAATCTGACATTTTAAATTCAAAGTGTGCTTCTTGATTTGTATGGGCAATTTAAAAATCTCATAAATGCCTGTGCATTTTAAAAGGATCAAAAATGCATGCAAAATTTGATAAAAATGTCACTGATCTGAATGCACATAATGTCTTTTCCTTGAAGCCGCTATTAGGTACAGTATTAATGTATACCTGACAAATTTCTCTATCATCCTTTTATTGTATTATGTTATTGAATTCATTTCTTTGAACTTCTGTTTTAAAACCTCTATTATATTTTTTGCCATGGTACATTTACAATAACATCGCTGAATATCAATTTTTAAGACATCACAAAATATTTCATTTTCTCACACTGTTTCAAAATTTTATACATGAACAAAGTATTCTATAATATATTTCCAAGTATAAATGTATATAATAGTAAATTGTCTAGATTAATTCAAGAGCCTAGTGACTAGAGATAGGTGGATTTCCTAAAATTAGTTTTAGGGCCGATTCTTTCGATTTGGTTGTCTAGTTCCATTTGATCCAAATAATATTTGCCGTGAATCGCAAGTGCCCCGATTGCCCTTTCTGACTCTCTGATGTTTTCTTAGACTGTATCCAAGTTGGATACAGTCCTAGAAGACATCAGACAGCCAAAGACGGCAATTGGGGCACTTGCGATTCCCCCCCTAAAATAAAAAAAATACCATACTCACCTCCCCTGGTCTACCATAGTGAAGCATCCCTCCTGGCCTCCTGAGATGATGTTGTTTTATCTCATGAGACAGCTGCTGCAATGCATCCCTGGCAGCCTTCTGAGATATCCCCTGTTTATCCCCTGTGATTGACTGCATTGGTCACATGAGACAAAACAATGTCATCTCAGGGGGCGTCTCTATGGTATTTTTCTTTAGCTCCTCTTCTCCCCTTTTCCTAATCTGTAAAATGGCCTTTAAGCCAATTCGTCTGACGCAAAAGTTTTGGATTTCACTAAATCCGAAACTTTTGGGAAATTCACACCAAATTCATTTAGAGTCTGCTGCAGACCTTGACAGAATAGTCTGACCCAATATAGTCTTCTGGAACGGTCATTTAACCTCTTAAGGCACCCTGACTAAATTGCACAGGTGCAGGGAAGTGCTGAGCGCGCTCCATACTCTGCGGGTGTCAACTTGTATTATAACTTGTCCCATTTTTCCTTTTTTGTAATGTAAAAAACAAACCACAAAAAACAAAATTGGTATGGCTGCATCCGTAAAAGTCCAAACTATTACAATATAGCATTATATAATGCGCATGGTAAACGCGGTAAAAAGAAAAGATATAAAATGCCAGAATCGCTGTTTTTTAGTCAACTTTAGAAACAATTTTTAAAGAAAAGTCATCAAAAAGTCGTATGTATGAAAAAATTGTACCAATAAAAACCACAGCTCATGCCGCAAAAAAATAAGCCGTCACACCGCTCAATCGACTAAAAAATTAAAAAAGTTACGGCTTTCAGAATATGGAATAATTTTTTTTTTTTTCTAACAAATAGTTTTTTCTTTGTAAAAGGAGTAAAACATTAAAACGCCTATATAAATATGGTATCGCCGTAATCGTATTGACCAGCAGAATAAAGTAAATTTGTCATTTTACCACACTGTGAAAGACGTAAAAAACGTAACCCAAAAGTAAATAGAGGAATCACACTTTTTCCCAATTCCACCCCACTTCGATTATTTTTTCAGTTTCCCTGTACATTATATGTACTCCTTTAAATACAACTACTCCTGCAAAAAAACAAGCCTCCACACCACTCCAAGATTTCACCCAGTCTCTATTCCTGATTTACCAATTTCTACCTCTCTGCCAGAAGTGACTGAATGCTTGATGACATTGCAAAAGTTTCAAGACAAGATTGTTGAGAGTTTGCACAATGTTCAAAAACAATTTAAACAGGCTGCTGATAAACACTGGAAAGCAATCCTGCTTTTCATGTTGGGGACAATGTGTAATTATTAGACCATTCAAAATTTTTCTCAAATTAATGAAGTCACTTTTCATTTTCAAACTTCCTGAGACAGTTAAAGAGGCTCTGTCACCACATTATAAGTGCCCTATCTCCTACATACGGAGATGGGCGCTATAATGTAGGGGACAGTAATGCTTTTTATTTAGAAAAACGATCTGTTTTTAGATTTATGCTAATGAGTTGCTTAATGCCCAAGTGGGCGTGTTTTTACTTTAGACCAAGTGGGCGTTGTACAGAGGAGTGTATGACGCTGACCAATCAGCGTCATGCACTCCTCTCCATTCATTTAGTCAGCGCATAGTGATCCTTTTAGATCGCTATGTGCTGTCTTATACTAACACATTAATGATACTGAAGTGTTTAGACAGTGAATAGACATTCCACGGGATATCTATTCACAATCTCTGCACTTCGTTACTGTTTCTGTGGTAGTTACAGCAAATGTTCTGCGTCTACGGACTCCTGAGTTGTAAAATCGTTCCTCCTGGCAGATAAACAGACTAGGAACCACGTGATCTAAAAAATAAATAAAATACAAAACAAAAAAATTGAGGACATCTTGTGTCACCATCCATACTAGAAGATTTACATTTCTAAAGATTTCAATTTGATATTTTATTGAAGGTACTTTGTAATATAAATATAATTTACTGCATATGTTTAAGGTAATAATACAAGTCCAGATTTCCAATTTTTAATGGAAAGAAATTATTAATTTTAGGCTAAAGGGAATTAGACAAATAATGAAAAATTGTGTGGCAGAAGTATTGATTACACCTTTTTGATTTACATATTTGACCCATTCTACCAAATCACCCCACATATTACTTTAATATAATTTAAGCTGAACCTATCCTTAATTATGACGAAAATGGTTAATTTTATGAGGGGGAAAACATTAGGAAAAGACAAGGACACTATACTTGGCCTTGCTAATATAATGTAGGTCTGTAAGATTACTTTTCAAGGAAATGTTGGTGAACATCTACTAAAGAATATGAACAATTTACTTTAAGGAATACATAAAGAATTTACTCAAATTAAATAATTCAAGATTATTATAGAAAAACTAAGTTGCCTCAAAAATATGTCTTATAGTAGTGGGCATACACATTATTTATACTATTACATTACTTATGACAAGGCTCATTATAAGGAATGAAATAATTTGTAAACTGGAATACATATTTTATATATTAAGGTAATAAAGGCCAGATTATAACGGAAGCAATTGCATTGAGGCCGACACCTCATAGGAGCCTCCACCATCTTCCCACCACCTTGGTCTAAACGTACATCATAGCGCCTGCTGTGGTATTTGAAACTATATGTCATTATCATTTAAACTCTACATAGCACTGATATTTTGGCACTGTATAACACTTTTATTCACAGTATGGCACTATTATGTAGGCATGATAAGGCAATATTATGTGGGCACTGTATGATATTGTTATTTGGCACTGTATGCCAGAATTATTTAGTCACTAGAACAAATTATTAGTTATTTGACAGTATTACTCTCCTTTTTTTGCCTTTCTAACAAATTTCAGGGGACCCTCACATGTTTTCCAAAGGACCTCCACAGTTCTTGATCCAGTCCTGCAGATAAATAATGTTGTGGTCCAATTGTGACTGGTAGCTATTTATAGCTAGTCTTCAGGGTGCCCTATTTGCTTAATTTTCTTTTTTTTAAGAAGTATTTTGTGATAAATAAACTTTTTCTTTTGCTCTTATTCATCCAATTTCTTCAGAATGACTGCAGAAAAACAAATTATGGCACCAGTCCACCACCCTCCTGCTAGTAGCAATGACAGGTGGTGGATATTGTACAAGGGACAGGAAAAGAAGAATACAAATTCTTCTTCTGCAGGCATTGCTCTATTAACACTATGCAACATGATAGCTGTGTTGACAGGGGTGTTAAAAATAAGTAAATGGTAGCCTCCAGCTCGATAACTAGGTGAGAAACTCATCTTATGATGTACTTTGTGAATGGTTTCCCATTGTACATTGCTTAACGCTGGTTTTTCAGTTCTACTTTACCAATCATATCTATAACCAATATCATACAATCCTTGTTCTTATTGTCATAAAGTTAATAAGTCTCTTACTTCCTTCTCCATCTAATCCAGACCATCATGCAGGCTTCTTCAAGATACACAAATCACCACTCTCTGGCAGTACTTTTCCAACCATATCTCCAAGTCCCAAGGCACTATAACAGAATGCCTCATAACAATGATAGCCAAACTGCCTCCATATACAGAGACTGACATATAGTACCACACTATATTGTGTCTGCCAGAGAGTGCCCCTATATAATGTCCGACAGTGAGTGCCCAATGCTCACTGCCTGCTAGAAAGTGACAATTCATGTAGTGCCTGCCAGAGAAGCTCTACTTATATAAGTGCTTGCCAGAAAGTACCCTCCTATATAAGTGCCTGTGACAAAATGGCACGCCATAGTGCCTGGTAGAGAGTCTCTCTTATATAAGTGCCTGCCAGAGAGTACACCAGTGAGAAAAAGCCTCCAAATACAGTGCTTGCCAGAGTTCTTGGTGCCACATTCAGAAAGTGCCCCCATAAACAGAGCTCAAGTCAGGACTCTGCATTCCCATGAAGCCTTGGAGGCAGTGACTTGTGAGTAGCCACTTATGCATTTAGCCCTTTAATATTGTGTAGGTTTTTTTTTTACACTTTTTGTTCATAAACAAAAAAATATCACACCACCATTTTTTGTCTCCGTTAAAATAAATTGTCGCTATTTCTGCCTGTTCTCACTCTCCAAATGGATCTTCTGCTTCTATGTTAGGTACAGAATTATGCTCATATTTTAAAGCATATGAAAAACAACTGTTGTTATGCTCCAACAATATCATTCTTGGCACATAGATTACTTAATTGTATACCAACATTTTGCAAGCATAATTGCTTTCCGCTTTTGAATATGCTGTGAATGCTTCAGAATTGGCAGTGCATTCAAAATTCAACTTAAAGCTGCTTTGGGATTTCAATTCAAAGTGATCTCAAACAACACTACAAAGCATAACTGAAAAGAGTATTACAAATATAATAATAAATAACAAGTGTTTGAATATATGGACAAGAGATAATAAACAGAAGAGAAAACAGACATTTGTATGTCAAAACCTGACCTTGGAAAAAATAAATCTAAAAAGAAAAACAAGTGACAGTGCTTTTGGAGGGTCACATAACCATTATTGTACGTGCCACAATGAAAAATAATGGTTGTATACCAGAAAATTTGTTTTTATTGAAAACATTGTGACTTATATAATTACTTTAAACAAAAAACCACAAAGGTGCTATATCCCAATGTTCTAAAACATTTGTGTGTTTCCATTAGTAAAATGAGCATTAGGCCAATCCAAATGGGTTTTTATTGGCAGATACAGTAGCACACTTTAGCTTCAGTGCTTGTAATATGTTCATGAAGGATACAATAATTGTATGATACTTAACCTGGGTATTTTTGGGCTATCATGTTGTATCATTGGCCAAGAGCTAGAGATCACTTCTATTCATGAATCGGGTGTTGATAATGTAGCATATGGTTTGGCTGTGGTTGACATCTATGCTATATTAAAATTCTGCAAAAATCTGAAAATACACTACAAATAAAAGCTGTTTTCCTGAAAGGGCAATACATTGAATGTAATAATTAGCTTTTACTGGTTTTTTTTATGCCATACACATGATTAACTGTAGGGACATATCTATGGTTGGCCCTGCTTCAAGGGCATTGATATAAGTCTGTAATTACTCTTGCTGGGCAGAGATAACTGGCGCAAGAAGGGGGCACTGCTATCACTACTGGGAGAAAAGGAGTGTAGACACTGCAGTGACTGCTATGAGAATAGAAAATGTAGTTTGTAAATTCTTTAGATTTATCGTATTTGATGCCAGAGGCTTAGTGCGACGTTTCGGTCAGGAGACCTTCATCAGGCACTATTGGTGTACAAAATATTACAAGTAAATATATTTGCATCATATAAATCCGCAAACAATCATATATCATGACATAAAAAAAACGAGAAATGAAACGAAATTAAAAGATAAAAGTACAAAAGTAAGAACACAGTAATTTCACCAGGATACATACAGAGTTCCTACGTCATAGAGATTTTTATGATATATACATTTTTTGGTAGAAATCCTACAAATCCAGGATACGGTATCCTTGAGAATGTCTAATCTTGTATACTATATTAAGTAGTTGTACATACATACATAGGATATTTAACCTTACCAACGTTACTACATGCATCATGCAAGATTATGATGATTTTAACCTCCTCATACACAAAAGTACCAGACTAATGAGATAACCATTCTCCTCATAATATCCATTCTCCCTGTGATACGGTGCTAGTTTGGACAACAACGTCCTTGATCTGATAGATCAAATATAAACTACAATTACTATCCCTTTGGTTCAAACCTCCTTTCTCTGCTGACATAGTGGGAATACTAGAACATAGTACGGCCGTTTGAAATAACTCCTGTGTATCTGATAAATAGCCAGACTAACGACACTGTAGATTGCCCTCAGAGACACACGCCCCCGTCGGTCACGTCAAGCCTCTCAGCCACAAGCCCTCAGCTCTCCTCCGGCCTTATAGTTGAACGCCCACAGTGTGACGTTGACAGTACAACGCACACTGAGGACCGCCCACCGCCCGTCCTACGTCTGCAGCATTTAAACTGCAATCACAGACACTAGAGTTAGCGCCAAAACAAGCGGTTAGCTGCCATACAGACGATAGCGCCAAACACCTGGATACGCCAGGAACCAGTGGAACTAAGGTAAGACTACAATAGTCTTATACATTTCTCTCACACTGTCCAGATCTGTTAGAAATAAGATAAAAGCAAACACATAATCTGCTGTATGACTACTATATCTAGTCAGGAGGGAGTCAGTGATACCATTTTATCCTCTCACTGACAGCACATATACAGTGTTCAGTACACTTATGATACCGTACTCTACATAGGATATTATAGCTCTAACAGACCTGTTAGATTCTCCACAAAGATATGCATTCTCTGCCTTATTTACTCCATGCCTTCATGTATGTGAAGTGATATACAGCTACCAACCTAGAAAGCATCGTTTTTGCAATGGTTTATTTTTTGCAATGTATTTTACAGTGTCTTCTTTCCTTAAGTATTGGGACCAGATATACATGGAATCCACAAAGACCCTTCTTCACTAATATGTGTTAGCTTCAACTAACTCACCATCTTCCGCCCTTCTGAATATATGCAACATGTGGTACTATGAGGGATATTCTTGAACGTTATGTGGTGCCGATTTTTCTGTCCGATATATATCTATGAGATATTCTGCCATTTATTATATTATACCTTGCCTTGAATATGGGTATTGTGCCCAGAGCTAGGATGTCAACCATCCACATACATACATTTATGTATCCTTATTATAATTTTTTTCTCTACCAAAAAATATATATATCATAAAAATCTCTATGACGTAGGAACTCTATGTATCCTGGTGAAATGACTCTGTTCTTACCTTATTTTGTACTTTTATCTTTTAATTTAGTTTCATTTCTCCTTTTTTTTATGTCATGATATATGATTGTTTGCGCATTTATATGATGCAAATATATTTACTTGTAATATTTTGTACACCAATAGTGCCTGATGAAGGTCTCCTGACCGAAACGTCGCACTAAGCCTCTGGCATCAAATACAATAAATCTAAAGAATTTACAAACTACATTTTGTGTGCCGAATACTTCTTCAAATACGATTGGGTTGGGACCCTATTCGTGCACCTACCTTGGTCCAGTGCATTCTGAACCACTACCTGCTATGAGAATAGGGCAGTGTTGTAACTGCTGCCAGAAAGTGTGTTTCATATCACTACAGGGGAAAGGGGGAGACTACAAGTGGGGTGTAAGGCCAGGTCCACCTATTTCCTACTGAAAACCACGTGTGCTACTTAATTTTTAAAGAATAAAGGCGAGGACTCAGGTGCTAAGCATTCTGTGCCTATAAGCTCCTCACATGTAAAAGATTGTATTAGAAAACCCAATGTAACTCAAGCTCATAATCAGAACAATATAAGCAGTGTATTTATAGAGGTTTTTTTTATGCAAATTTTATTTGTGAAAAGTTGTATCATTTTTTTTTTTATGCCCTTAAGGACATGGCCTGTTTTGGACTTCAGGACGCAGGCATATTTTTAAAATCTGACATGTGTCACTTTCTGTGGTAATACTGTACCTTTGGAATGATTTTACATATCCAGGTAATTCTGAGATTGCTTTTTGTGACACATTGAACTTTATGTTAGTGGTAAATTTAATCACTATGTGTACACTTTATTGATAAAACTAAATCTGGCTGAGGCCTGTGATTTGCTGCAGCAGTCACAAATGTCGATGTGACCTCATCGCTGGAGCATAGTAAACAGGGACTGGCGGTAGCACCGTTGTGGCTGCCCTACAGAGGATGGGGATTTAACAAGTAAGTTATGCTTCTTTTATTATTTGATGCATTATCCCCCATTGCCCATCTTTTGGCGATCCCGGACAACCCCTTTAAGCTCAAGGGCCGGATGAAACATCTGTACCAGAGTCCCCCAACCATCAGGTGCCATTTATAATAGTTGTGTCTTTCTTATGTGATAGAGGGGCTGTTGGGCCGAACCTGGCTTCAGGACCCAGGTGCACCCGCAATCTCTGTACCCTCTACACACTTCTGTTCATATATATATTCCTACATATATAAAGGGTTTAAAATTGTTTTTATGCACTGCCATATATGTTAGACATAGAGAATAAAGGTTATCTCACTTTGTATAGGAATAAAACAGAAGATAAAGTAAACATTTTCTTATTTTTCTTTTGTTCTATACTTTTTTTTTACATGGTTCATAATTAAAGTATTTTTTACCTGGGGAGATATAATTCATATAATTTAGCATAGATTTAGCTATAATATTTCTACATATTTTTTTAGTATACAGCTCTGAGACTAGTAGAATTTACCACATAGACATTATGATATTTAATTTTTTCTATAGTGTTCTACATTCACATATTTTTTTTCTCATATTTGCTTAACAAACAATCATGCAGTAAATATGTAAACTATACCTTTAATAGAGTCAGAAGGAAAGCTACAGTTATCAACTTGGAAAGTAATAAATGAAAGCCCAGAGCTGTGGAGCTAATGTACAAACTTGTTTCTGTCCTCTATGGCTCCATCATTTATTCAGTAGGTAGAAGCAGAAGACGGGGACTTTGCATTTGCTTGATACTCAATTATACATTAGTGTACATCACTTGGCAATCTGTTCATATCAATTTAATTGGATTTTAATATTGCCTCTGATCTTGTTGTCCAATTAACAGTACTGGCTGGCAATAAAGCAGAACCACACACTATGTAACACCTTTGATCCCTGCCATATGGAGCTCTTTCATTGATTACCACATTTCCAAAAAAATTCCGTCTCTCAATATGGGTCGTTATAAATGGGAGAAAAGCACATCCCCGATGTGATAAAAATTTCACTTCAACTAGCAACTTCATTTATTTTGTTGACATTCGGCTCTGATTAAGAACAATAAAAAAAATCATGCCCTGAATATCATATGCAAATAGAACCCCGGGCATGCATCTAATCATGCCAAGGGAGCAGTACTGTGACTGTTTGGCATTCTCACTGCTTTTATTTTTAAAGTGACAGCAGCATTCTCTCTTAGGGCTTTATTTGAAAGCAGCTATTGATATTGCAGGCACTATCTAAACAGTCTGTAAGCTCCAAATACACAATTATTTAATCTTAATATAGTTACATATTACTGCTACATTAAGGGCACTATCAGAAAAGCAAGATATCTGAAATATTGAGATAGATAGATAGATAGATAGATAGATAGATAGATAGATAGATAGATAGATAGATAGATAGATAGATAGATAGATATTAGATAGATATGTTTGGGTGTGTGTATGTGCATGAACAGAGATGCTTTGCTTATATACTTAAACTAAAGTATAACCGTCTTTTAGAATGTGAATGTGTGGAGAGAGAATGTAGAATGTAGACTGGAATAGTATTGTGTCTTGTGGGGCAAGTAGGCAGCATTGACAGCAAGATGCAAACACCTACTTAAACTACAAACAAAAAAAAGCTACATGACCCTCTTTCCATCTGCAGGACATAAGCACAATAACTACATTTTATACACTTTACCAATTTTCACTTAGGGTCAAACACAGGCCACAAATCTTTTTGTAGTGGTTGCTTCCCCACATGGCTCCAGTGAGATCGCAGGGTCTACTGCTAAATGGCCACTGTCGCTATTGGATCCAGCTATCATGTGATTGTTAGGTGCCAACCCGGCATGGCCGAGCTGCTGGGACTTAGCAGACCCAGATCAGCTCTGCTAGTGACTGATGTCCCCACAGGGTGCTAGAAATGGGGCTCCTATGGATTCCCCAGTTACCCTAGAAACTGCATACCAAATAATTATTATTATTCAAACACCTTATAATTCACATAATACAGGGTGGGCCATTTATATGGATACACCCAAATAAAATGGGAATGGTTGGTGATATTAACTTCCTGTTTGTGGCACATTAGTATATGGGAGGGGGGAAACTTTTCAAGCTGGGTGTTGACCATGGCGGCCATTTTGAAGTCGGCCATTTTGTATCCAACTTTAGTTTTTTCAATGGGAAGAGGGTCATTTGACACATCAAACTTATCGAGAATTTCACAAGAAAAACAATGGTGTGCTTGGTTTTAACGTTACTTTATTCTTTCATGAGTTATTTACAAGCTTCTCTTTGTTTACAGCCATTGACATGTCGCAGAGGTTAACACGTGAGGAGCGGATAGAAATTGTGTTGATGTCTGGTGAACGCAGTACCCGGGTCATTGCAGCAGATTTCAATGCAAGACACCCTACGAGACCACCCATCTCCCATGCTACAGTTTGCAAACTGCTTGCCAAGTTTCGTGAAACTGGTTCAGTGTTGGATTTGCCCAAATGTGGACGCATGAAAACTGTCACTAATGAAGAAACATCAGTGGCTGTCCTAGCTTCATTCAGCAAGAGCCCACAGCGTAGCACTCGCGCATGTCACTGGAGAGTGGCATCAGTCGAACATCCCTTCGCCGGATATTAGCTACTCACAAATGGCACCCTTACAAACTCCAGCTGCTGCAGAATCTCAACGAGGATGACCCAGATCGGCGCACTAAATTTGCAGAATGGGCAAAACAAAAATTGGAACAGGACCCTCAGTTTACACAGAACATTTTGTTCAGTGATGAGGCAAACTTTTATGTGAATGGTGAAGTTAACAAACAAAACCACCGCTATTGGTCTGACACTAACCCACATTGGATAGATCCCTCCAAGACTGTTGGAACACAAAAATTGATGGTATGGTGTGGTATATGGGGTACAAAGATAGTGGGGCCATTCTTCATCAATGGAAACCTCAAGGCCACGGGATATCTGAAATTGCTACATGATTATGTGTTTCCCTCTTTATGCACTGAAGCTGGCACGTTCCCTGAGTTTTTCCAGCAAGATGGTGCACCACCACATTATGGTTGTCAGGTCCGAGCATTCCTAGATGAACAGTTTCCTGGAAAGTGGATTGGTTGTCGTGGGCCAGTTGAATGGCCCCCTAGGTCTCCCGATCTGACCCCCTTAGACTTTTATCTTTGGGGTCATCTGAAGGCAATTGTCTATGCTGTGAAGATACGAGATGTGCAGCAACTGAAACTACGGATACTGGAAGCCTGTGCTAGCATTTCTTATGCGGTGTTGCTATCAGTGTGTGAAGAGTGGGAGAAGAGGGTTGCATTGACAATCCAACACAATGAGCAGCACTTTGAACACATTTTATAAGTGGTCAGAAACTTGTAAATAACTCATGAAAGAATAAAGTAATGTTAAAACCAAGCACACCATTGTTTTTCTTGTGAAATTCTCGATAAGTTTGATGTGTCACATGACCCTCTTCCCATTGAAAAAACTAAAGTTGGATACAAAATGGCCAACTTCAAAATGGCCGCCATGGTCAACACCCAGCTTGAAAAGTTTCCCCCCTCCCATATACTAATGTGCCACAAACAAGAAGTTAATATCACCAGAGATTCCCATTTTATTGAGGTGTATCCATATAAATGGCCCACCCTGTAGTTCTCAAGCTGGCCATACACTTGAGAAAGCTGTCTGCCGAACTCTGGTTCGACTAACAGCTATTCCTCCCTTCTCCCCTATATACATGCCCATGGATTGGATATGCTGTACATTGTGGTGCAGTTTTTTGGGCGGAAGTTCCGCTGCGGATAGCAGAGCTTGAAGATAAATAAATGCTTATACTTAGCCTGGGCCGTCTTGGAGATGTGTCCCTCCGATGTCCATGCAGTCTGCCTTCCTGGGATGATGCTGCAGTCCATGTGACCGCTGCAGCCTGTGATTGGCTGCAGCAGTCACATGGGATGTAATGTCATTTCAGGAGGCCAGCCTGGAAGAAGTACAGAAGAAAGCGTTGCTATAACAACGCTCTGTGACTTGAATAGCAAGTGGTTTGGATATTAAGTGGAGTTCCAAAAACCGGATTGATTTACTGTGTTGTGTGTGACAAAGTGGGGGGCCATTGTATGTGATATATGTATTGATTGCTTGCTTGCTACAAAGTTTGCAAAAGTGACATAATTTGTAACAATTTTTCCCTTGCAGTTTCCTGAGTAGCTGAGTAAGGGGGAGGGGTTAGGTGCAACCAGGTGCTATAAATCAGGCCTCACTACTCTGTAGAGCCTGCTCTGTGACTTGAATAGCAAGTGGTTTGGATATTAAGTGGAGTTCCAAAAACCGGATTGATTTACTGTGTTGTGTGTGACAAAGTGGGGGGCCATTGTATGTGATATATGTATTGATTGCTTGCTTGCTACAAAGTTTGCAAAAGTGACATAATTTGTAACAATTTTTCCCTTGCAGTTTCCTGAGTAGCTGAGTAAGGGGGAGGGGTTAGGTGCAACCAGGTGCTATAAATCAGGCCTCACTACTCTGTAGAGCCTGCTCTGTGACTTGAATAGCAAGTGGTTTGGATATTAAGTGGAGTTCCAAAAACCGGATTGATTTACTGTGTTGTGTGTGACAAAGTGGGGGGCCATTGTATGTGATATATGTATTGATTGCTTGCTTGCTACAAAGTTTGCAAAAGTGACATAATTTGTAACAATTTTTCCCTTGCAGTTTCCTGAGTAGCTGAGTAAGGGGGAGGGGTTAGGTGCAACCAGGTGCTATAAATCAGGCCTCACTACTCTGTAGAGCCTGCTCTGTGACTTGAATAGCAAGTGGTTTGGATATTAAGTGGAGTTCCAAAAACCGGATTGATTTACTGTGTTGTGTGTGACAAAGTGGGGGGCCATTGTATGTGATATATGTATTGATTGCTTGCTTGCTACAAAGTTTGCAAAAGTGACATAATTTGTAACAATTTTTCCCTTGCAGTTTCCTGAGTAGCTGAGTAAGGGGGAGGGGTTAGGTGCAACCAGGTGCTATAAATCAGGCCTCACTACTCTGTAGAGCCTGCTCTGTGACTTGAATAGCAAGTGGTTTGGATATTAAGTGGAGTTCCAAAAACCGGAGTTCAAAAGAGGAGTTAAAACCCAAGTAAGTGCTCTTCTACTTCTTTATCTTTTTTAACACCTGTTCGCTGTTTTTTTTGTAACTGGGATAATGGACAGCAAGATTGGAGGTTTTCTTCAGTGCACAGTTTGCCATATGTATGCACGACTGGAGCCGGAGTTCCAGGGTGAATATCTCTGTGGCAGATGTGAGCATATTGTTCACCTGGAAGCTCGTATTAGAGATCTGGAGGAGCAGAATGCAACACTGAGGAGGATAGACAATTTTGAACGGAGCTTGCTGCTCACAGAGCATGCAGTTAGTGGGTTACAACTGGAGGGTGAAGACATGGGTGAGCAGGATCAGGTAAGTAGCTGGGTTAATGTAGTTAGGGGCAGTAGAAAGGGGTCAAAGACAAGGAAGGCCGATCCGGTTTCTGACATTCCAGGCAAAATTGCCAAGTTGGGTGATGATGCGAGGGTGTCAGTCTCAGAAATGGCAGCCCTAGTGGATACTGATCTCCCTAACAGCCGGGAGAACAGCCCAGCTAGTAGTCGGCGGGATGGTAATGCAGGTAAGCCAAGACAATTGATAGTCGTAGGGGATTCTATAATCAGGAAGACGGATAGAATTATTTGTCGCCAAGACCACCTCAACCGAATGGTTTGCTGTCTCCCTGGTGCCAGGGTTCGGCATGTGGTGGAACGGGTGGACAAATTGCTGGGAGGGGCTGGTGATGATCCAGCTGTCGTGGTCCATGTCGGTACCAACGACAGAATAAATGGTAGGTGGAGGAGCCTTAAGAATAATTTTAAAGAACTAGGCTACAAGCTGAAGGGAAGGACCTCCAAGGTTGTATTCTCAGGAATACTGCCTGTGCCATGCGCATCACAGGAAAGACAGCGGGAGCTTAGGGAGTTAAATGCATGGCTGAAGTCTTGGTGTAGAGGAGAAGGATTTGGGTTCCTAGAGCACTGGGCTGACTTTTCATTGGGGTACAAACTGTATTCTGCAGATGATTTGCACCTAAATGGAAGGGGGTCCGCTGTGCTGGGGGAGAGAATTCTAGCTGGGGTGGCGGAGTATTTAAACTAGGGCTGAGGAGAGAGGTCAATGTAGAAAAAAAAGGGGTAGCCAGGTTAGAGAGGGGTCAGACTATATTGGTGGGGGGAGATACAGAATGTGGGGAGAGGACTAGACAACAAGATAAGGAGATCCTTTCGTTACAAAACATCAGTGTAAATAAAAAGGACCGATTAATGTCAAATCACATTTCTGATAATAAAAGTGAAAAACTGACAGGCAAGTTAAAGTGTATGTTCACAAATGCCAGAAGTCTAGCAAGCAAAATGGGGGAGCTGGAGGCCTTGATACTGGAAGAAAATATAGATATAGTTGGTGTTGCTGAAACATGGCTGGACTCTTCACATGACTGGGCTGTAAATCTACAGGGTTTTACACTTTTTCGTAAAGACAGGACAAATAGGAAAGGTGGTGGTGTATGTCTGTATGTGAGAAGTGATATGAAGGCGAGTGTGAAAGAGACAATAGTGGGTGAAGACTGTGAGGAGGTTGAAACCTTGTGGGTGGAACTAGAAAGGGAGGTAAACACTGAAAAAATTACTTTTGGTGTAATCTATAGACCCCCCAATATAACTGAGGAGATGGAAGGTCAGATATATAAACAGATGGAGCGGGCTGCACAGGCGGGTACTGTAGTGATAATGGGAGATTTTAATTTCCGGGATATTAATTGGTGTCATGGTTCGGCTTCAACTGCAAAGGGGAGACATTTCCTCAACCTGTTGCAGGAAAATTTTATGGGCCAGTTTGTGGAAGACCCGACTAGAGGTGAAGCTCTGTTGGATCTGGTCATTTCTAATAATGCAGAGCTTGTTGGGAATGTCAATGTTCGTGAAAACCTCGGTAACAGTGATCACAATATAGTTACATTTTACCTATACTGTAAAAAACAAACGCAGGCTGGGAGGGCAAAAACATTTAATTTTAAGAAAGCCAATTTCCCCAGGATGAGGGCTGCAATTCAGGATATAGACTGGGAAGAACTAATGTCAAATAATGGAACAAATGATAAATGGGAGATTTTCAAATCTACTTTGAGTTATTATAGTGCAAAATTTATTCCTACAGGTAATAAGTATAAACGACTCAAATTAAACCCCACATGGCTTACACCTTCTGTGAAAGGGGCAATACATGACAAAAAAAGGGCATTTAAAAAATACAAATCTGAGGGTACATCTGCAGCCTTTGTAAAATATAAAGAGCTTAATAAAATCTGTAAAAATGTAATAAAATTAGCAAAAATACAAAATGAAAGGCAGGTGGCCAAGGATAGTAAAACAAATCCTAAAAAATTCTTCAAGCATATAAATGCAAAAAAGCCAAGGTCTGAACATGTAGGACCCCTAGATAATGGTAATGGGGAGTTGATCACAGGGGATCAAGAGAAGGCAGAGTTACTAAATGGGTTCTTTAGCTCTGTATATACAACAGAAGAAGGAGCAGCTGATGTAGCCGGTGCCAGTGCTGTTAATATATCGGCTGATATACTGAATTGGATGAATGTAGAGATGGTCCAAGCTAAATTAAATAAAATAAATGTGCACAAGGCCCCAGGACCAGATGGGTTACACCCTAGAATTCTTAAAGAGCTTAGTTCAGTTATTTCTGTCCCCCTTTTCATAATATTCAGAGAATCTCTAGTGACTGGTATAGTGCCAAGGGACTGGCGCAGGGCAAATGTGGTGCCTATTTTCAAAAAGGGCTCTAGGTCTTCCCCGGGTAATTATAGACCAGTAAGCTTAACATCCATCGTGGGGAAAATGTTTGAGGGGCTATTGAGGGACTATATACAGGATTATGTGACAATAAATAGCATTATAAGTGACAGCCAGCACGGTTTTACTAAGGACAGAAGTTGTCAAACTAACCTAATCTGTTTTTATGAAGAGGTGAGCAGAAGTCTAGACAGAGGGGCCGCTGTGGATTTAGTGTTTTTGGACTTTGCAAAGGCATTTGACACTGTCCCCCATAGACGCCTAATGGGTAAATTAAGGACTATAGGTTTAGAAAATATAGTTTGTAATTGGATTGAGAATTGGCTCAAGGACCGTATCCAGAGAGTTGTGGTCAATGATTCCTACTCTGAATGGTCCCCGGTTATAAGTGGTGTACCCCAGGGTTCAGTGCTGGGACCACTATTATTCAACTTATTTATTAATGATATAGAGGATGGGATTAATAGCACTATTTCTATTTTTGCAGATGACACCAAGCTATGTAATATAGTTCAGACTATGGAAGATGTTCATGAATTACAGGCAGATTTAAACAAACTAAGTGTTTGGGCGTCCACTTGGCAAATGAAGTTTAATGTAGATAAATGTAAAGTTATGCATCTTGGTACCAACAACCTGCATGCATCATATGTCCTAGGGGGCGCTACACTGGCGGATTCACTTGTTGAGAAGGATCTGGGTGTACTTGTAAATCATAAACTCAATAACAGCATGCAGTGTCAATCAGCTGCTTCAAAGGCCAGCAGGATATTGTCGTGTATTAAAAGAGGCATGGACTCGCGGGACAGGGATGTAATAATGCCACTTTACAAAGCATTAGTGAGGCCTCATCTAGAATATGCAGTTCAGTTCTGGGCTCCAGTTCATAGAAAGGATGCCCTGGAGTTGGAAAAAATACAAAGAAGAGCAACGAAGCTAATAAGGGGCATGGAGAATTTAAGTTATGAGGAAAGATTGAAAGAATTAAACCTATTTAGCCTTGAAAAAAGACGACTAAGGGGGGACATGATTAACTTATATAAATATATTAATGGCACATACAAAAAATATGGTGATATCCTGTTCCTTGTAAAACCCGCTCAAAAAACAAGGGGGCACTCCCTCCGTCTGGAGAAAAAAAGGTTCAAGCTGCAGAGGCGACAAGCCTTCTTTACTGTGAGAACTGTGAATCTATGGAATAGCCTACCGCAGGAGCTGGTCACAGCAGGGACAGTAGATGGCTTTAAAAAAGGGTTAGATAATTTCCTAGAACAAAAAAATATTAGCTCCTATGGGTAGAAATTTTTCCTTCCCTTTTCCCTTCCCTTGGTTGAACTTGATGGACATGTGTCTTTTTTCAGCCGTACTAACTATGTAACTATGTAACTATGTAACGCCTGGGTGGTGAGTATAAGCTTATTTATTCATTTTAAACCAAATTAAGTTTTTCGTTTTTCATCAGAGTTGCAATTTTTGTGGTGGAATCCCAGCATTTCCGCTGAAAAAGTCGCAACACTTGGCTATTTGTTGCAGGTTTTAAATCCCCATTGAATTTAATAGGGAAAACCTGCAACAGAAAAGCAAAGAAAACGCAGCATAAATTGACATGCTGCAGATTTAAAATCCGCACCGCTGGTCAATTTATGGACGCTTTCACTGCATTTTCAAAATAGTATTACAGCTATGTGTATGAACCCTAAATCAGTTTGTACTAGTTCATTCAGAATATGTTTTTTTACCAGATTAAAAAAACAAACAAAAACAGTACACTATTATCTAAAATGAGCTAAAATATTATGTAATAAATAATTCAATCAAACTTCAGTTTGGATTCTTTATACAAAAAATAAAAAATAAAAAAATCTATTGTTAATAATAAATGCTTGTACAATGTTTATTATTGTACAAGCACACCCTGTGGAAAAGTCAGTTTCTTTGTCTGTCTGCAGGCAATTTTAGTGACCTCACTTTTAAGAAAACTTTGGCTTCTGGTTTAAAAGTTATTTGAACAGTTACTAATTACAGCCCGGCAGAAGCTCCCAAATGACGGAGATATTCACTGGGGAGTGTCAAGCTTTGTTGTGGACAATTACATCAATCTTTTAAAAACCTTCATTTGTTACCACAACAAAGCTGCTCGTTTTCAGAGAAGTGTTGGGTAAATTTTAAAAAGGCAAAAATCTTAATATGATTCTTCCATTACATTACAAGATGCCAGAGGAAGAATAAGGAAAGACAAAAACAAAACAAAAAGGAAATTGAGCTACATTTTAAAATGATTCATATGTAAGGTATTCAATTAAGATTTTTATACTGTCAACCAATTTTAGGTTCGTCAGCTATTATAGCCACAGGAAAGTCCAAGAAAAACTGGTAAATTAAATCTATATGGCATAAAAACCATATAGTACTTCCATATACTGTACAGTGCTGCCCCATGTTACAATATTTATTCATACCGGCATGACCATTGTAACATTAGAATATTGTAACTTTTAGACTATGACTCTATGTAAAAGTAGTAATAGGTTCCAAAGCCAATAAAATGTCAAACTAAAATAAAAAAAGAGCATTAAAGAACAATACAGATAACTAATATAGATGAAACAAGTCCTTACGCATAAAAGTCTGATAGAGCTACTGAAAGCTGGTGAATCCCTCTCTATGTTAGGGACAGGAGCCTCTTCAGGGTCTTATGTGCAGTTCAGTAATAATAGAATGAAGCCACCCTCACCTGGTATATAAATGAGCAGTTCCTCCTGGCACAGGTAGAGTGCAGCATAAAAAATGTAGCACTGTATTGTATATCAGAAAGAGGCCATTAGACAGGCAATAAATGCACGCACTTCAGTTTTCCAGCACCAACTAATTTACTCACTCTACTTGCCCCCAATACAGGGGCGTAGCTAAAGGCTCATGGGCCCCGATGCAAAAGTTCTTATTGGCCCCCCACCCCCCGCAACCTTTCATGGCCGACGGTCCGCAGCTTTCAGCTGCATCGCTGGGTCTCCTAAGTGACCGAACAATGCAGCACTAGCAGCCAGGGGCGTCACTAAGGACTTAAAATGTCAGGGGAAATAGCCCCAATACATATGCGTCCGCCCCCAAAAAATTTGTGTGTGTATAGGAGACAGCATAGCATATCTATAGCACTACGACCCTATAAACTAGGGATATGATTAGATACATTAGCTCAGCAGACAGTATCACACATGATAGGATTAGATACAGTGGCCCAACAGACAGTATCACATGATAGGATTAGATACAGTGGCTCAGCAGACAGTATCACACATGATAGGATTAGATATAAGGCCCAGCAGACAGTATCACACATGATAGGATTAGATACACAGCTCAGAAGACAGTATCACACATGATAAGATTAGATACACAGCTCAGCAGATAGTATCACACATGATAGGATTAGATACACTGGCTCAGCAGACAGTATCACACATGATAGGATTAGATATAAGGCCCAGCAGACAGTTTTACACATGATGGGATTAGATACACAGCTCAGCAGACAGTATCACACATGATAGGATTAAATACAGTGGCTCAGCAGACAGTTTCACACATGATAGGATTAGATATAAGGCCCAGCAGACAGTATCACACATGATAGGATTAGATATAAGGCCCAGCAGGCAGTTTCACACATGATGGGATTAGATACACAGCTCAGCAGACAGTATCACACATGATAGGATTAGATACATTGGCTCAGCAGACAGTATTACACATGATAGGATTAGATACAGTAGCTCAGCAGACAATAGCACACATGATTGGATTAGATACAGTTGCTCAGCAGACCGTATCACACATGATCGGATTAGATACATTGGCTCAGCAGACAGTATCACACATGATTAGATACAGGGCTAAGCTCGCTGACATTGCGGCTCCAGCGCTGGACCCAGGAAAGGTAAGAATAATAATTTTACTAATTATTTTTGTGTGTTTGTGTTCTTTTATAAATTTGGTTGTTGGACTACGTCGGATACGAGGACTACTTCAATGACAGAGTTTTTTTATTCTCAATAAAATGGTTAATGAGGGTTGTGTTTTTTTATTTCAATAAAATATTTTTTCTATGTCATTGTATTTTTTTAAACTTTATTATTACTGCCTTAGTAATGGATGCTGGCTGATTGACAACATACATTACTAAGGCGGGGCTTAATGTTAGCAGGTGCAGAGGCTAACACTAACCCCCATTATTACCCCGGTACCCACCGCCTCCAGGGGTACTGGGAAGAGCCGGGTACGAACCAGTACCCGACCATCTGTAGTAACGGTCAGGCACCGGGGCGGCCACAGGCTGGTAGTATTAGGCTGAAGAAGGCCAAAAACAGTGGCCCTTCCCACCCTGGTAATGCTAGGCTACTGCTGCTATGTTGTACCTTTTTTCATAACCAGCCAGATACAATAAAGCAGCAGCAGCCTAGCATTACCAGGGAGGAAGGGCCACTGTTTGTGGCCTTTCCCAGCCTGATATTACCAGCCTGCGGCCGCCCCGGTGGCCGGCCAACACTACAGATGGTCAGGTACTGGATTGTACCCGGCTCTTCCCAGCACCCCTGGTGGCGGTGGGTAGCGGGGTAATAATGGGGGTTAGTGTTAACCTCTGCATCGGCTAACACTAAGCCCCACCTTAGCAATGGATGCTGTCAATCAGCTGGCGGCCATTACTAAGGCGGTAGTAATATAGTTTCAAAAAAAAACACAAAGACATAGAAAAAATATTTTATTGAAATAAAAAAAAACCCACACAACCCTCATTAACCATTTTATTGATAATAAAAAAAAGCCATCATCGAAGTAGTCCTGGAATCTGACGTAGTCCAACGACCGAACCTGTAAGAAAACACACAAAAAACGATTAGTAACACGTGTTAGGCTTAGATACACGGCCCATGTATGATACTGTCTGTGGGATCTTGTATCTAAGCCTACCACAAGGCATGCTGTCTGCTGGGCCCTGTATCTAAGCCAATCACATGGTAGGCTTAGATACATGGCCCATGTGTGATCCTGTCTGACGGGCCCTGTATATAAGCCTACCACACGGTAGGCTTAGATACAGGGTCCAGCAGACAGTAATCTTATACAGTATAAGTTAATTGAAAAGCATCAGACGATCATAAGATAAAGAGATCAGTTTATCCCAATTACTTATAAAGAAACTATTTTCCATTTGTGACTTCATGTTTTGCTAAGATCATTAATAAGTGTCTAACTTTGGGGCAAGTTTTTTTTCTTCCTTATCCAATGATTATTATTACTATTGCTATTATTTTATTAACCAGCAATTTGACTGATAGATGTTTAATTACTGTTAATACATTAATACCTGCTGCAAAGCAAATATCAAGCCACAGAGTACAGGCTCTCACTAAATTATATATGGCCATATTTGGGACTGATATGGTAATCTGCATGTATATTCTATGTTAATGCTTCTCTGCTATTGTCCAGCATCTTACTCAAGGCTCAAGAGGGCTTAGTATTGCAAAGATGACTCTGACCCTGACATATAAAACTGCACATTACAATCTTGTCACAAAGGGCATAATAATGAAATTTATATGCAAATGTTCAAGGGATTTATTTTGTAGAAATTAGTTTGAACTGGTAAAAAAATTAAAAATATCCGGCGACCAGCTAAATTACTTTTTTTTCCCTCTCTGATATAATTCAACATATTGTTATTTTTTCTGGAGATGTTGCAGTGGTAAAAAAAATGTTTTAGCTGTTATGCAATGTTTGATTATAAGGTTAAATCTTCCCATTGACACAAAATAATAGTTAACAATCTGTCTGTAAAATACAATCATAGATGGTTATTGTTTTGTCTGTAGGTCCCATTCTACATTTTTCTTGGTTGCTAATAATGAAATGCTTCAATTGTATGGTACTCTACATGAAAGACATTTACAACACTGACAACATTTTCTACTTTAAAATATTTTCCATCATTGCAGATATCTTGTAGTGTTCAGGCCTAGAGCCCTGATAGTGAACACCCTGATAGAAAAAAATATAAGGTCAGATGCAGCAAGCCCTGCAGCAAACCCTGTTCATAGACGGCTTTAGTTCTCATGCACATGGAGAAGTTTTGTGCACAGATCTTATACGGCAGCACAAAGAGTAGTCTCCGGTGTGGTTTTATTAATGTATATTTTTAAATAAAGGCATTGGGTATAATCATTGGTGTAACTACTGCCGTTGCAACCATAGCGGCTGCTATGGGAAACGAGGCACCACTTCCAACTGTATCTGCATCCTCAGGACGCAGATGCAGTTGAATGCAATGGTGGAGCAGGGAACCTGTTCCACCATTCAATCTGTGACCCCTGCTGTGAAAGGACACCAGCGCAGGATGGCGCGATTCTGTGATGTCATCGCACCCGTTTGCACAAAGCCAAGAACTGCACAGACCAGCTGCTCCATTTGTTGTGGAAACAGGGCTAGATGAGTATTACTTTTATTACTTTAAGGGGCACTTTTTATGTGTGGGGTGGTACTAGGAAGGCATCATACTGCGTGGGGGCACTAAGGTGGCATTTTACCTGCGATGGGGCATTAATTGGGCAGCATTACTGTGAGGGAGGCATTAAGGGGCATAATTACTGTGTGGGGGCACTAAGGGGGTATCTTTACTGTGTGAAGGCACATTATTATTGTGAGTTAGGAACTAAGGGAGCATCCTTTTTGTCTGAGGGGCACAAAGGTGGTATTATTACTGTAAATGGGGCACTAATGGGGCAACCTAACTATGTGAGGGGCACTTAGGGGCAATATTACTGAGAGAGGGGCAATAAGGGGACATCAACATTCTATAGGGGCACTATTACTGTGTTCCACAAAAAGAAGGGCACTATGAAAGAATATGGGTTACGAGGAGGCACTATTACTGTGTGGGGCAAAAGGTGGGCACTTATGCTGTGTGGGAGCACAGATTAGGAATTACTACTGTGTGCTGCACACAGGGGAACACTATTGCAGTGTGGGGCACTAAGGGGGCACTATTAAAGCGTGGGACACTAACTGTTTGCCACTGTTATTTTTAGGCGCACTATCTGTGTGGCAGCAGTTTTACATTATTAAAGGCGGTAGCAGGATAGGATGTTATATTGATTTTTTTGTGGTATTTATATGTGGTCATGGTGTGGAGGTATTATTTAGTCCTTATACGGTGGTATTAATGTGTGATAAATAAAATTCTAATTTATCATAGCTTACTTGTTTGCTACATTATCTCTAAACCTGTAAGAGTAAGGGCACACTTGGAAACCTAGATGTATTTTTTTTTTTTATGCGACTCGGCTGGAAAGTATGTAGCTGGTAAATGTTTATACTCGAGAGGAAAAGCTCATTTAAAAGTTTGCCATGGGACCAGCTTTTTACAGTTATGCCTAGGAGTATTAACAAAAGTTATGCAACTTTCTTATATCCCTTGTGTGTCAATTTCTCCTCATTTTCAAGATTTCTATTAGTTGCCAGTAAATGGGAACATTATAATTTACATCCAGGGGCTGATTACATCCTGATCATGCCCAAATGACTCATATGCACAACTTCTATCAGAGCATTTCATAACAAGTCATGCACATGTCAATTAATCATGATCACAAAATGTATCTATCCGCTGCATTAAAACAATAATATTCCTATTTATTGACAGCAATCAGGGATCTTCAAAATTATGTGGATTTGGTAAACTACTGGTAAACACCATTAAAGAGTAACTGTTATTTCAAAAACCTTTCCATAAATCAATAGGGCAAGCCTGTATAAGAAACTTTGTAATATATCTTACTAAAAAGAAATGTCTCTTTCTCCACTTGTCATACGCCTCTCCTCGTCCCCCAATGTTCCTGCACTGATATATCACGCTCAGTTCACTGGTAAAATCAGTCTTAAAGGGGTTTTCCCATGAGAGACATTTATGACATATCCACAGGATATGTCATAAATGTCAGATAGATGCGGGTCCCACCTCTGGGTCCTGCACCTATCTCTAGAATGGGGCCCCCTTAACCCCGTTCTACCTTTGTCTGATCTCGTTGACTCCCAGCCACTTCCTGGTTATATGGTCAGGAGTTACGTAAAGTGCGTAACTCGCTAAGCTACACTGTTTCCATAACTCCCATAGTAGTGAATGGCTGTTACAGAAGCAGCGTAGCATGCTATCTATGCTGTTTCCGTAGCTACCATTCAGTTCTATGGGACATACGGAAACAGCGTAGCTCATCGAGCTACGCTTTTTATGTAACTCACGAGCATATAACTATTTTCAAGGTTGGAATTCACCTTATTCAGCTGCAACACAGAGCAGCTGAACGGGGTTTAGGAGGCCCCGTTCTGGAGATAGGTGCGGGTCCAAGAGGTGAGACCTGCATTTAACTGACATTTATGACATATCCTGTGGAAATGTCATAAATGTCTATCATGGGAAAACCCCTTTGAAGTGAGACAGTGATGAGACTGATTATCAGCCTTACTAAGGGATCAGGTTACAGCTACTGTCAATAGATGTCTACGGAGAGAGAAGGGGGAGTACGAGGAGGAGGGAGCTGATGTAGAGCGATAGAGAGAGAGAGAGATAAACACAGACACCGCTGCTGCTTCTAGTAAGTCTACTAATAGCTCACCACAATGCTAGATCTACAGTAACACTGCTCATTAATTCTTGCTTTCTTTCTTGTGTGTGTGTGTGTGTCCGTGTGTGTGTGTGTGTGTGTGTGTGTGTATGTGTGTTAGGGTAGCAGGATCTCTTCTCTATGTGTAGTGTATGGGAGACATCATAGCAGCTAGCCCCATATAGAGCTGAGCTCAGGCAAAACGGACAATAAAAATTGGAGCAGGCAGAGGGGAAAATCTGCTTAAAAAATTAAGATACAAGTCATATAATGGTCAGAATTTGTGTTATTACTCCAGTATACACACATAGGGGCTTATTCTGAAAATTCACCTGAAATGGAAATTACTTCTTAAGTCAATAGGGGGATTTGTACAGTAAATTGTAAACATAATTTGTAATTTTTCATCTGCCCAACTCTTCAGTCTAGGTTCTACTTATTATACACATAATACTGGACACTTAAATTAATTTATAGCGAACCCTTTGATATAGGAATTATTATTTCAATGTTCAAAACTCTTACACTCTAGGACAACCCATGAAATTAAGATACAGCTGTATCATTTGCTCCTAATATACTGCTAGTTAAAACTAATCATCGAGAAGATGGGACATTGGTTTTTCCCATATATATAATTTGAAAGATACAAAGCCAATAAAATTGTGCCATATTTAGTCAAGTACAAAGAACTTACTTTAAGATATTTACAGATATTTCCCCAGGAGCCTTCTAAAAATCAGTTTAGTCATGGTGCACAGCAGAGGGCTTCTGTCCTTAGTGTTTATTCTCAGTGCCAAGAAATGTTGTTGTTATGGTCTGGCAATTTACCCAGCAGCAGGGAATATGGGGATAATTATAAAGAAATATATATATATTTTTTGTTGGCCAGTTTACACATCAATATTTAACACTTAAGTACATTGGCTTAAGATAAAATTATACAGTCGTCTAAACTATAGAATCATAAGTGTCAATAGGATCTGTTTCCATGCCATGATGAGGTATTTCTTGACCATTAGCAGTTATTATGCATCATCTGAATCTTTATTCAGGAACATTAAACCAGCAAGGAGGATGTACACACCAGGACATCTGGGGCTGCCAGATAATTCAGTTAATTTCTATTCCCTTGAACCTGGAGGTGTTAATTTGGAAGCACAGCAGCAAAGCCTGAAGAATGCTAATACGTCATTTGAATGATTAATGCAATCAGGGGAATTGGGGGACCTTTGTTTACTCTTTTATTTTGACATTGCACAGCAAGTCTGAATGTTGTGAATGCAGTAAATAAAATTTGAGTCCATGTGTCTTTTATTCAAAGCACATAAACCTGATTGGCCTTGGGTAGCTTGGGAGACAAAGAAGAAAAGGGTCAGGATCAAAAAAAAGTTTTGAATGTTGACAACATAAAAAAATGAAACATGTTTGTTAGCTAAGCTGTGGCCTCCAGGGCCATAAGTTTTTACAAGTTTCACTTTACTCTTTATGATTGTATGACTGGAATTAATATTTCTTTCAGTCTATTAAATTTAAATTATTCTTTCATATTCATGCAATCCTATGACATTGGTTAGGCAGCCATTATTAAATATTTTATATGTAATTATACAATTATTTTCTAGAAAGTCACAAATAATATACAATAGTTAAGGAGGCATCAGAATGTTAATGTGTGATTGCCATAAAATTCAAATACTCTTGTATTACTTTTGTCACCTCAGAAAGCAATGATATGTCTCAAGATAATGCATAGTATCGTCTAGGACATCAGTAAAAGACCCCTTACACATAACGTAAATCCACTCTTCTGTACATTCTTTTTATTGAAAAGAAGGATCAGATCTCGACACAAGATAGAGAGGAAACATTCCCTAGGGAAGGGTGAATATCCTGAATATTAGGGCAAACACCCCCGAGTTCTGCAGGAATTAAAGGGAGTCTGCAAATATTTTATCCCCCCCCCCCCACACACACACCTCTAACAACACTAGATCGATGTATGGGAGACAAGTTTATGCATACCTATGTTGGCGTTGTGGCTGAAATTCTCACCCTGGTAAAGGAGTTTAAATCTTCACAGGCTGAATAGGAAGTGTCCGACTGTAACTCTTCCTCAACACCTCGCCTCTGCTCTTGAGTGACACCTCTTAGATAGCACCACATATGAGGCTGAGGATCAGTAGAGCTGTCAATCGGTGTGTGGGGGGACAAAAGTCATGATAGACTCGATTTAGATACTGTGATAGACAGACCCTTATGTCTTGATTCTATAATTACTAGTTCTGTTCAACAGGACAGGAACATAGCAAATGTTTTGCCAATATTTAAAATTGGGTCAAAGGCTGAGTTGGAAAACAATAGGCCTGTTCGTTTAACCTCCATTGTGAGTAAAATATTTGAAGGTTTCCTAAGAAATCACTGAGAGAAAGCAGAAGGTTGCTATTACTGGAAAGTATTAAGATTGGGTCACAGTTATCAGTTGAGTACTACAGGGGTTAATATTGGTCCCTCTTCTTAGAGGATTAAAGAGTAAAATTTTAATATTAGCGGATGATACTTAGCACTAAAGAATGATCAACGCAGAAGAAGATAATATATTATTACAGAGGGATTTGGGGAAGCTGGAGGCTTGGGCAGAGAAATGGCAAATTAAGTTTAATGTGTATAAATGTAAAATTATGCACTTGGGCCGAAAAAACACATTTTACATTTATGTATTACAACTGCCATTGAAAGGGACTAGGGAATATTGTGTAGCAAGGCCGATTGACAAGACAGCAGACTAATCTTCACCTATATCAATCACCTTTTCGGGGACTAACAGTGCCTTTCAGTACTCAGATATCTCCAGGACTTTCTGTAGGGCCAAATTGTGAGCAAACAAGACAGTCGAATGTAAGAGAAATATGTAGCATGTACCACAATTCTAGCAAGCAACAGTAATACAGGAAGAAACGAAACTCGGGGGGGGGGGGGGCTAGCGCGCAGTGGGAACCGCACGCATGAGTCAGTAGTTCCACACTGAGCCCATGCTTTATTGATCCCGCAGACATCCTACCTGTCTTAAAACTACACGACAACGTTATTACCGGTCGTGACATTACACAAAGGAAAGAATAAACCATACACGTGGCCAAACAGCGGCTGAAAAGCGCCAAGAATATGTCAGAGGAGATGGACAAGATGAAGGGCGCTCTCCCCTGCCTCAGCGCTCACGTGGGTCTGATAGTGCGGCTAAGTCTAATGCTACCAGCACTTCTACATTAGGAGAGACCGAACCTACCCTGAAGAAAGTCTCAGAGAAGCTTCTGCTGGCGATATCCTCCTGTAAGACTTCCCTGATTGTTAAGCTGGAGGAAGTTAAAATAGATATAGGCCTGCTTAGACAAGACATGCATAACTTGTGTGGGAGATTGACCCATGCTGAGGAACGCATATCTGGGTTGGAAGACCGGACGCTCCTATTACTGAGGCAGTTGCTGCACTAGACATGGTTGCTGAGCTGTGGAAACAGAAGTCTGATGACATGGAAAACCAGCTAAGCCGGAATAGTATCAGAATACTGGGCCTTCCTGAAAAGGCTGAATGTCAGAACCCGGTAGAGTGGCTGCACGACTTATTCTCTGAAGTGGACTTCTAGACTGCTTTTGCAGTAGAGTCCCGGCCAGACCATTACCGGCAGGTGCGCCCCCTAGACATATGCTGGCATGCTTAATGAGTAGCAACGACTGTGACCTGATCTTACGCTTGGCTCGTAAACTGCTGGAGATTCGTTTTCGTGATTTCAGTGCTGACTTACAGAAAAGAACAGCTACCTTCATGTCGGTTAAAAGGAGACTACGAGACCTGAATATAGCATAATCTATGGCTTCGGTTGGTGGATGCAGACCGCTCCCTGTTTTTTGCAACACTAAAGGATTGATGATGAGTGGGTGAGCCGTCAGCATTGATCACCTCAGCGGTAAGTCTTTTTCCTCAAACTCTATGAATCAGTTCACACTGTGGAAATTGGATTGTATGCCTACCCGCTGACACTGAATGTATCCCTTTAATTCACTGACTTAAGTATCCTTTTATATTGCTGGTGGTTATGCTACTGCCCACTTTCCCTTTCATCATCTTGGACTACAGGTACCAATCAGGGGCGTAACTAGGAAAAACTGGGCCCCATAGCAAACTCTTGACCGGGGCCCCCCGGGTGCCACAAACAACCCCCCTTCTAAACAGTGCCCCCTGTAGAATGTGCCATACAGCCCCCCTGTAGATAGTGCTATATAGCCCCGCCCATAGACAATGTCACACCATTTGTAGATAGCGCCCCCACCTCCCCCTTGTAGATAGTGCCATACAGCCCCCCAGTAGATATCGCCATAAAGCCCCAACTGTATGTAGCGCTATACAGCTCCCACTGTATATAGTGCCACACAGCCCCCTCCCTTGTATATAGTGCCACAAAGCCCCCCCTTAGTAGAAAGCGCAGCACAGCCCCCCCTTAGTAGATAGTGCCACACACAGACCCCTGTAGATTGCGCCACACTCAGTCCCTTGTAAATAGTGCCATACAGTTCCCCCTTATGTATAGTGCCACACAGCCCCCCTTTGTGTATAGTACCACACAGCCCCCTTCCTTGTGTATAGTGCCACAAGGCAATGGCGCATCCGAGATAGTTGTATCAGCCAGGGAGATGTCACTCAAACATGGAAAGGTGGGTTTGGAGGCAAGACTATGTGACTCTTCAGGATAAAGGCACCACCCCATGACCCTTTAATGAGTAATTAGCATATAGTGTGCGTCGTTTTAAAAGTGGATTTTAAGGATTTTGCTGCATCTGAAAAAAATATACAGGGGAATGTTTGGAAATATTGTCAGGTCATGTATTACCGCATGGTGTCGGTTCAAGGGGTTAAACCTACCAGACAGGTTCCCATGAAATATACAATGAATTGAGAACAATTCCATCTGCCCTGCAATTTTGTTATTATAAATATATCCTATATAATTACAGATCCAGAACCAAGATCTGACATATATACAGTACCACAACCAAGCTCAGTACATAAATACAGCACTAGAACCAAGCTCTGACATATATACAGCACCAGAACCAAGATCAGTACATACATATAGTACCACAACCAAGATCAATACATAAATACCGCACTAGAATCAAGCCCATACATATATACAGCACTAGAAGCAAGCTCATACATATATACAGCACCAGAACCAAGCTCAGTACTTACATACAGCATCAGAACCAAGATCAGTACATATGTATAACACCAGAACAAATACAGCTCAATTTAGTTCAACCCCTGCCGTATAGGTTTGTATGGCGTAAAACTACAGCACCCAGCATGGCCCGAACAATGGTGAGGATACGCTGGGAGATGCTGTTTCTCAAAAATAAATCATACCACCATCATCTCACTGCAGATCATACAGCTACTACAGTGCTGATTAGAGGCAGAATAAACATTTACGGTGACGTCTCAGATTCTAGTTCTTTTCTTCTCTCTCCGGTCCAGATATCTATGATGGATTTCTACCGGCCATGACCCATTTCTGCAGTTTTCCGCTCAGATGTCTTCAGCTTCTCACTTTTAAAACATTTCTGCACCTATAAACGAAGTTAAAATTCTCAACACCTCTAAATATAATAAAGCGCCATACACTGTGTCCCTGATTATAATAGTACCATACACTGTCACACACACACACACACACACACACACACACACACACACACACACACACACACACACACACACACACACACACCGTGCCCCCTGTAGATAGTGCCCCCATAGCCCCTGTAGATAGTGATCCCCATAGAGCCTCTGTAGATAGTGACCTACATAGAGGCCCCTGTAGATAGTGTCCCACATACAGCCCTCTGTAGATAGTGCCCACAAATGGACTCCAGAGCTGCAAGGCAATAGTGCTAACCACTGAGCCACCATGCTGCCCTACATATGGCTTCCCTTATAGCTAGTGCTCTGCGTATAGCCCACCTCTGTATATAGTCTCACATATAGCTCCCCCTATATATAGTGTCCCACATATAGCCCACCCCTGTAGACAGTGCCCTACATATAGCCACCCTATAGCTAGTGCCCCACAGGTAACCCACCCCTGTATATAGTGTCCCACATATAGCCCACCCCTATAGAAAGTGCCCAAAAAATAGCTCCCCTATAGATAGTGCTCTACATATAGCCCACCCCTGTATAGTGTCTCACATATAGCTCCCCCTGTATATAGTGCCCCACATAGAGACCCCCCTGTAGATAGTGCCCCACATATAGACCCCCCTCTAGATAGTGGCCCACATATAGACCCCCCTGTATATAGTGGCCCACATCCCCACATATAGACTCCCCCTGTAGATAGAGGCCCACATCCCCACATATAGACCCCCCTGTATATAGTGGCCCAAAAATAGACCACCCCTGTATATAGTGGCCCACATATAGACCACCCCTGCATATAGTGGCCCAAATATAGACCCCCCTGTATATAGTGGCCCACATCCCACATATAGACCCCCCTGTATATAGCGGCCAACATGCCCACATATAGACCGACCCTGTAGATTGTGCCCCACATACAGACCACCCCTGTATCTAGTGCCCCACATCCCCACATATAGACCCCCATGTATATAGTGGCCCACATATAGACGACCCCCCCTGTAGATAAAGCCCCCACTATAGTTAATGCCACTCACAGTTTTATGAGAAAAAAAACAAAAACTTTACATACTCACATGATCCCGTTCCCACGCTGTGGCAGGTCTGCTGGAGCTGAACGACGCGTCATTCAACTACACTGATTGGTGGGGCAGAATGTCTTGCCCCATCAATCAGCGCTTTTCAAGCTCGGAAGCAGCGCGATGATGTCACTAGCCAATCAGCGTCATTGTAAGGCGCTGAATGGTCGGGCAAAGGCATGTATTTGGCTGTCGCTAGCACCGAGGCCCCCTCCAATGCTAGCGACACCTACGGGCATGAGAGGGCCTGTATCGCCCGACTCATACTTGCTGGAGGCTCGGCGACGCGGGCCCCGTAGTAGCGGCACTACCACAGCTAGCAGCGCCATCGGGCATATGGGGGAGCGTGTCGGCAGGCGGCACGGGCCCCCTCAATCCACGGGCCCCGAAGCAGCCACTACGGCTGCTACCGCGGTAGTTACGCCACTAGTACCAATGTATATTGAAATGCATGGGTTCTTCCCCCATACATGTCCGACCATAGTGGTGAGTGGGATAAGCTGACATCCCCGATGTCTTCTCGCTTTGCCGAGTATGAATATGTCGAGTTCTACTATTTTTATTTTGGTAATTTGCTGGTTTCGTCTCAGAGAGGTTTGTTATTTAATTGTTGTACCATGTACAGATGTTGTGCTTATGTTCTATACAATGTGTATCTGGCTGATAGGTTCCACATTCTGCTTTCAAATAACTGTATTCCATATGGCTAAGATCAATGTTATGTCCTGGAATGTCCGGGGGATGGGTTCCACGAGGAAAAGAACTATGATTTTTTCACAGGCACACAAATTTACCCCACAAATTCTTTGTATACAGGAAACACACTGAGGGTAGGTTCACACGGCCTATTTTCGGCCATTTTTCTTCTAAAGTAATGTAAAAAAAATTAACAAAATTGGTATCGCTACGTCCGTAAAAGTCTGAACTATTACAATATACCATTATTTAATTCACACAGTGAACACCTTAAAAAAATGTAATAATTGAGACCGCCAAAATCGCTGTTTTTTTTTGTCACCTTAGCTCTAAAAAAAAAATATAATACAACTTTTTAATCACTTTTTATGTACCAAAAAATAAAAACGGCAGCTCCTCCCGCAAGAAATAAGCCCTCACACCGCTCTATTGATGGAAAAATAAAAAAGTTATGGCTCATGGAAAGCGGGGAGTGAAAATCTAAAATAAGAAAGCAAAAAATGGATCAGTCCTGAAAGGGTTAATTCATTTCTAATGAAAAAACGTATGACCACATGTGGGGTATTTCCGTACTCGGGAGAAATTGCTTTATAAAAAATGTTTGTTTTTTTTCCCTCCTTTATCCCTTGTGAAAATGAGAAAATTCAACATTTTAGTGGAAAAAATGTTATATTAATTTCTGTGCCCTAATTCTAACTCTGAAAAAGACCCGTGGGGTCTAAATGCTCACTATACCCCTAGAAAAATTCCTTGAAGGTTTTCCAAAATGGGGTCACTTTTGGTGGGTTTCCACTGTTTTGGTCCCTCCAGTGCATTGCAAATGTGACATTGCACCGAAAACCATACCAGCAAAATCAGAAATCCAAATGGTGCTCCTTCCATTCTGAGCCCTGCTGTGGGTCCAAACAGCAGTTTATTACAACATATGGGGTATTGTCGTAATCGGGAGACATTGCTTTACAAATGTTGGGGTGCATTTTCTTTGTTGTTCCTTGTAAATATTAAAAATTTCTATGTTGTTTCGGAAAAACAGTAGATTTTAATTTTTACAGACTAATTCCAATTTAGTGAAAAACCTGTGTGGTCAAAATACTAACTATACCCCTAGATAAATACCTTAAGGGGTCTAGTTTTCGAAATGGGGTCATTTATGGGGAGTTTCTATTGTTCTGGCAGGTCAAAACTTCTCCAAATGTACAGTGGGGCCTAAAACATTTTCAAGCAAAATAAAAGCCTCCGGGTGCTCCCTTCCTTTGGGGCCTTGCCGTGTGTCCAAACAACGCATTAGGGCCACAATTTGGTTATTTTTGAAACAGGACAATAGATTTTGTGGTGTGTTTCTTCATTTTCATGTTCGCTTTACAAAGAAATCGGTCTTCAAACTGATACTTTTATGAAAAAAATGAAATTATTTTTTTTTTCACCTGTTATGCATTAAATTTAGCAAAAAACTGTGTGGTCAAAATACTTACTATAACCCTAAATAAATACCTTATGGGGTCTAGTTTTCTAAATGGGGTCGTTTATGAGGAGTTTCTATCGTTCTGGCAGCTCAAAGCCTCTCCAAATGTACAGTGGGGCCTAAAACATTTTCAAGCAAAATATGAGTCCTGAAAGCCTTCGGGTGCTCCCTTCCTTTTTGGCCCTGCCGTGTCTCCAGGCAACGCATTAGGGCCACAATGTGGGCATTTTTAAAAACATGAGAAACAGGGTGATAGATTTTGCGGTGTGTTTCTTCATTTTCATGGTTGCTTTACAAAGAAATCGGTCTTCAAACCGATACTTTTATGAAAAAAAAGTGATTTTTTTTTTTTCACCTGCTATGTATTACATTTAGCAAAAAACTGTGGGGTCAAAATACTTACTATACCCCTAGATAAATACCTTAAGGGGTCTAGTTTTCTAAATGGGGTCATTTGTGGGGGTTTCCTCATTCTGAGACCTATGAGCCTCTGAAAACCTGGCTTGGTGCAGGAAAACAAAATGTACTTCAAAATTTATCAAATTATTATTCAATTTGTAAGTCCTCTAAATTGCTGAAAATGTATTTTATTTTTTCAAAAGTGCTGCCAAAATAGAGTAAAGAGATGGAAATATATATTTAATTAAAAAAATTGTACAGTATGCGTGTACATATGTGACATATTGCAGTTTAAAATCGGGAAAAATGGTAATTTTTACAAAATTTCTTACATTTTTCAATTTTTTAATTAATTTACGCAGATTGTATCAGTCTACTTTTACCACTACAATAAAGTACAACATGTGACAAAAAAACAATGTCAGAATTACTTGGATATTCAAATCTTTCACAGAGTTATTCTCTGATAAAGTCAGACATACCAGATTTGACAAATCTGGCTTGGTCATTAAGGTCCAAACAGGCCCGGTCATTAAGGGGTTAAAGATGATCTGTCACTTGTTTATTAATTCCCTATCTCCTAACTAATCTAATAGGCGCTATGATGCTGATAACTATTTTTTTTTAAATTATTTGCAAAGTTATGAGCATTTTTCTAAATATGCTAATTTGGCTATACTTGCCAAATGGGAGGTTACACTTTCTTTTCACACTGGGCAGTGTAATATTTTCTGTATGCCGCTGTCCAATCGTCATACAGCTTCTCCCCCTTCCCTGCCCAGCAACACAGCGTGATCGAGATCATTATAGTAAACAGCTTCCATTCACAACAGTGTTTTTAACGGGTGATTTCTCCGGTTGTTTAACAGAACTGGTGTCATATAAAAGATTAGAATCTCCTCTTTCATTTGCCACCAGAAGCACTGTTCTAAGTAGTCCACAGCCTGAGAGATGGCTGTATGAAGTGATCCCCCTTCCCTCCAGCTTTAGGGCTTATTCAGACGAACGGGATATACGTCCGTGCAACGCGCGTGATTTTCACGTGCGTCGCACGGACCTATATTAGTCTATGGGGCTGTGCAGACAAGTGCGTGATTTTTACGCAGCGTGAGTCCGCTGCAAAAAACTCACGACATGTTCTTTCTGCGTATTTCGCGCATCACGTACCCATTGAAGTCAATCGGTGCGTGAAAATCACGCGCACCACACGGAAGCACTTCCGTGCGACCAGCGTGATTCACGCAACAGCAGTGAAAAAGATGAATGAAAACAGAAAAGCACCACGGGCTTTTCTGTTTACAAACATCCAAATGGAGTGTCATAATGATGGCGGCTGAGCGAAAAGCACGCAGCCACGCATCATATGGTGATGACACATGGAGCTGCTAAGTGCTTTTTTGCTCACGCAAAACGCAGCGTTTTTTGCGTGCGCAAAACGCACACGCTCGTGTGAATCCGGCCTTAGTCTCACACTGTATGAAGCAGCTTCATGCTGATAGAGGCTGAGGTAGCTCCACCTCAGGAGAATCACTGGTGTTACCTCCCATTTGTAAAGTATAGGCTAGAAAATGCAGGAATCACAGTTTTTTCAAATTCCACCCGACTTAGATATTTTTTTCAGTTTCCCAGTACATTATATGGTACATTATATGGTACTTTAAATGGTGTCAATTGACGGAAAATTAAAAAAGTTATGGCTCATAGATGATGGGGAGTGTAAAACGAAAATTAAATTTAAAAAAATGGCTTGGGCACTAAGGCCTCATGTCCACTTCAGTTTTTTCCTCAGGGTGCTATCCGTGTTTTTAACGAATAGCACACTGACACATTAATTTCTATGGGGCAATGCATATTTTCATTGTTTTAACTGAACCGTCTAGCCATTCCAACAAAAATAGGATTGGTCCTACTCCTGTTCGTTTTGACGGAACAGTCTCGGCCATTCCATTAATTTGCTCTGTTGAAACAACGGACTGCACACGGAAGCCATCCGTGTGCGGTCCTTGTTTCACGGATCCATCATTAGCGGCTGTACGACGGGCAACGGAAGTGTGCATGAGGCCTTAGAATATGAAAAGTTTTGGGACACAATTTTCACTAGCATTATCAGTGTGACAGTGCCTATTAGATTAGTTAGGAGATAGGGCATTACTAAACCAGTGACAGAGCCTTTTTAAAGAATAGCTAAACTTTCAGGTCACTATTCCGAATAAGCTGTCTTATGTGTGTACATGAGGAGTACCACTATTTATGGCCAATAAATGTCTTGTATATGCCATTTTTTAGCAGTCCGCTCTGCAGGCTCTATCTCTAATTCTCAGTTTTCTCTAAGCTAGTGGGTGGAGGCTAACTGCCCGCGTGTCTTTAATACACAGCACACAGAGAAGAGGAGAATCCTGCTCTCCTATTTTGATCTATCACATATATATTCAGAACCAGCAGCAGCATGGAGGACATTATACAGCAGTAGTGAGAAGTGTATCTGAGGATCCAGCACTAGCGTGAGATATAACACTTACCAGGAAGCTGCAGCACGTCTATGTGTGTCCGTGTCTCTCTGCTTTTGATCTCTTCTCCTGTTCCCCCTCCACTCTCCATAGACTTCTATGGGCAGCAGCATGTCTGTGTCCTTCTCTCCCTACTCCCTCCTCTTTCTCCCTCCTCCCCTCTCCATAGACTTATATGGAAAAACAACCCTAGAACTCAGGGATAAAGATCAACGTAGAGGTAATTGTAGATTTTTCAAATTAGTTTTTTGAAACAGGCGATTCTTTTTGGACGTTTCGTCCTATCCCCGGCCTTTGTCACAATTACTTTAGTGATATAAAGAAAAATTTATATAAGTATTACATACATATAGTAAATGGTTACTCATTCTGGCATAAATATGATACAGTGATGTTTCACAGAAGCTGACGTCAATATAACAGAGTAATATGCATGACGAGAAAGCATACTAAATGACATTTAAGTTACACATGGAAAGCGTGGATCTTTCTATTCTTAGTATTAGGGTATGTTCATACGGGTTCTTTTCAGCCATTTTTTGGGCTGCAAAAAAATGCCTGATGCATAAAAAACGGCTGAAAATCAGAGGCTGTTTTCCCTTGAAAACAGCTCCGTATTTTCAGCGGTATTTTGTCAAGCGTGTGAACATACCCTCGTGTGAGCGGGTGTCCTTACAATTTAAGGGCAATAAATGGAGGCCAGAGGAAACTGGACTCTGTTGTACAAAAGAACAAGATATTGATTAGCTTATACTCATATAGGATCCATAACAAATGTTATGGTGGTTTCAACTCCCCAATATATATTCAACCAAAAAAGATCCAAATGGGAGCATAGAGACCATGAAAGTAGTTTGCATATATAAAAGATATATTTTATTTCAATTTCTTAAAAACAGCAATAGAATGCCAAATATGTATATAAATATAAAAGAATGTATCAAAAACGGAAGTCAACATTAAACAAGGTACACAATTGCAGTTAGTAAGTAGGGTAAATAAAAAAAGACTCAAGTCCAACAGATAAATCCTAGTTGATGCAAAAAATATCAAAAAATTTCACAGCCCAAAAATAGGGAAAGGAAAAGATATGTCTCCAATGTTGTGATAATGATAAACAATACCAATCATTATCACAACATTTGTTTTTCTATATCATTTGTGGGGTATCCAACCCGAACCCTTGCAGCACCTGAAGATTCCATCCAGGAGTGCAGCCCATCTTTTTCTTTCTACATAGACTTTTATGGACAGGCTGTGAAGAGACACCCCCCACTTTTTGCAGTCCATCTCAACTGCTCTGTAACTAGGGACAGATTTTATCTGACAACAGGGGATGGACAGCAGATTACAGCTAGGTTAACACCTAGCGGCAGTAACTTTACACCAAATTTGCATGGATAAAACAACAACATCTTAGCAGTCATTTACAAAGTTGATCTACAGTGGATATAAAAAGTCTACACACCCCTGTTAAAAATGCCAGTTTTTGTCATGTTACAAAGTCCGTACAAGTTGAATCTTTTCAGAACTTTTTCCACCTTTAATGTGACCAATAATCTGTACAATTCCATTGAAAAACAAACTGAAATAATTTAGAGGGGAAAAATAAAAATAACAAAACTGCAATAATGCGGCTGCATAAGGGGGAACACCCTCTTATAATTGGGGATGTGGTTGTGTTCAGAATAAGCCAATCACATTCAAACTCATGTTAAATAGTAGTCAGTACACACTATTCTCCTGCTCTGCGTTTGGCACCTCGTACTCTCCTGGTTTGACTCGGCTCGTTTACTACTCTTGTTGCACACGGTGTTGCCGTGGGCAACTGCCCCGCTTCCCTTTGTTCTGTGTTTCCTTGTCTGGTTGTCTGTCATGCACTTACTGAGTGTAGGGACCGTCGCCCAGTTGTACCCCGTCGCCTAGGGCAGGTCGTTGCAAGTAGGCATGGACTGAGTGGCGGGTAGATTAGGGCTCACTTGTCTGTTTTCCTATCCCTGTCATTACAGTTTGTTTCACACAAAGCCAACACTGCGCATCACTAAAAGAATACCGTACCCACAGTGAGGCATGGTGGAGGCAACATTATGCTTTGGGGCTGTTTTTCTGCACCTGGAACTGGAGCTTTAAACAAGTTGAAGGGAATTATGAACAGTTCCAAATATCAGTCAATATTGGCACAAAACCTGTAGGCTTCTGCTAAAAAGCTGAAGATGAAGAGGAATTTTCATCTTTCAGCAAGACAGCGACCCAAAGGTTACCTCCGAATCAACAAAAGAATGGCTTCACCAGAAGAATATCAAAGTTTTGGAATGGCCCAGCCAGAGCCCAGACCTGAATACCATTGAAAATCTGTGGGGTGACTTGAAGAGGACTGTACACAGGAGATGTCCTCGCAATCTGACAGATTTGGAGCACTTTTGCAAGGAAGAGTGTGCAACAATTGCCAAGTCAAAATGTGCCATACTGATAGACTTCTACCTAAAAAGACTAAATGCTGTCATAAAGTCAAAGGGTAATTCAACAAAGTATTAGTTTAAGGGTGTGAATATTTATTGCCACCACATTATTTTTGTCCATTATTTTTATTTTTTCACCCTAAAAGAGTTCAGTAATTGTACATATTATAGGTCACATTAAAGGTGGAAAAAGTTCGGAAATGATTAATCTTGGACTGAATATGTAACATGACAAAAACTGGATTGGGTGCAGAGGAGAACCACTAAAGTAATTAAGGGAATGGGTAGATTGCAGTACCAAGAAAGATTTATGGGGTTATTCAGTTAGGGAAATAAGACGGCTTAGAGGTGATCTAATTACTATGTGAAAATATATCAATGAATTGAGGGATGTCTAATGGTCTTTTCATACCTAGGCCTGCAACTATGACAAGGGTCATCCAATATAACTAGAAGAAAGAAGATTTCATTATCATCGTAGATGGGGTTTCTTTACTGTAATAGCAGTGAGACCCAAACTATCTGCCACAAAATGTGTGATGGTTGATTCATTGAAAAAGTTCAAGAAGGGCCTGGATGACTTTTTTTAAATGATATAATATCACAAGTTAGGGGTACTATATTTCTGGAGATGGGACGTTTATCCAGGGATTTATTCTGATTGCTGTATCTGGAGTCGGGAAGGCATTTTTCCCCCTAATATGAGTTAATTGCCAACTGCCTCATTGGATATTTTTTGTGTTTTGGAACAACACTGTAGGATTATAGGTTAGACTTGATTGACTTGTTTTCTTGTAACCTTATCAACTATGTAACTAAGTGTAAGGCATCTTTTGTTAGCATTTATTTTTCAATACATATATATTTTGTGTACACTGCTCATTACTGTTGTCTAATGTCCTGCATGTTGCTATTTCTATATGTGATAGATATAGGAGAGCAGGGTGTACTCTTTTATATGTGTGCAGTGTATAGAAGACATGATAGCAGTTAGGCTCTGCCCACTAGCTAAGAGAAAACTGAGAATTAGAGATAGAGCTTGCAGAGGGGGAAACTGCTAAAAAAAAATGCAGGATACAAGTCATATAATGGCCAGAAATAGTGTTATTCAGTATGTACACAATTATAACAGCTCATTCTGAAATGTCACCTGAAAAGTTAGGTACCCTTTAAGAGGGCATAAGCGCAAATTAAGTAAAACAATAAAATGTATCAGTAGGTTTAATATATCCTGTAAAATGATTATTTATATTATTATTATTATTATTATTTATTATTATTATTATTATGCTGTTTATTATTACTATTTTTCACAAAGGTGAATATCAATGAATAATATTTGGTAAATTTTATAGCTTACAAATTATTTTTGCTCATCGCCAATCAAAATGTACTTTAGCTGGGACCCCAGCCTAGAGAGAATGTGGGTCCCAAAAAGAACCAATGGCAGCTAAGAAAGGGGAAGGAAGATAGCAGATAGAGCATGCTCCTGGTCTCTCAATTACAGTTACGGGAACAAAACCCACAACTGAAAATAAAAATGTCAATAGCTCTGTAAAAGAAACATAATTACTAAGGCTATCATTCTCAGTTTCTCACTTATGGACATTTTTTGCACTTTTAAGTGGAAACGCTCTTTGTTTAAAGATATCTTTAAAATTGCCATTATTTATGGATTTATTATACTGTCGATTCATCATCTTCATGTAAAAATAATACTTACCTAAAATGCAAAACTGTTCAAATAAACCTATCAAATTGAAAATGAAGTCCGATCTGCAGGCAGCATGCTATATAGTAGGAGGAGTGGAGAAGCTTAATATATAGTTTTGTGGGAAAAGTTTCAGTATGGCCTTCAAATTTAGCAATGTACATAACTCCTTGCTCATTCTTGCCCTAGGAGTCAAGTGGGTGGTCCTACTCAGTGATTGACAGCTTTATCTCTGAGAGTGTGCATATAGAGGTTCACTGAGTAGGACCACCCACTGGACTCCTGAACCCAGAATGAGCAGAGATTTAAATTAATATAATACAAGTTAAACTGAATCTTTTTCTACAAAACTCAATCTTTTCAGCTCCTCCTGTGATACAACATGCTGCCTCCAGATTGGACTAAATATTCAATGTGACAGGTCCCATTAACAATCTTTGGTAATCGCTTCTGATGTACTAAGATGTGACATTTTATTAAAGGGGTTGGCATGGATTAAAAAAAAAGGGCCTGTTTTTGTCTAGAAGCAATGCCGTTCTTGTCCATGGTATTTTCATGGTATTGCATCTCAGTCCTATACAAGCAAATACCAGAAACAATGATGTATCTGGGAAAAAAAATCCCTTTAAGCCCCTGAAACATTTACATAGGTTTGAAAATGTTTTTTTTTTATTCTTTTAACCATGTAGTTTGTTTTTTGTGATTCTTTTACACAACGGCTATTGATGTTCAGTTCACTGCAGGGTCATTTCAGGTACGAAATATAATAAATATCTAGTCTACTGAGATTGTAACATTATAAATTATATGGCTAATATGCATTAATTTGTGTGTTGCAATATTACTAAGGTTTTTTAATTTATTTTCTAAATGACCTCGAAGGTAAGGTATGATTCACAGGAGCACTATTGCTAGACAGTATAATTTTTTTTTCTTGGGTCACGTGAGGATTGTCTCTACCTATCACAAAGCAAAACTTATAGAAAGTAGACAAAGCTTTACCAGAGGCATAGAGATTGAAAAACTTTAGTCAGGTATGAAGAATTTGTAAATGGATCTAGTAAATGGCACAAAGAATGTGTTAAGAGATTTCATTTTTGCCTTGTTGATGTAATATAATTAGAGGATAATAAATCCATAAACCAAAATATGTTAATGCACATTATTGTATACATTTTATTTTTATAGTAAATATATCTCTTTAGTTCAGGGAGGGTCGCATTCATTTTTAGGTCATGTATAACCAATGAAGTTACACAACTCATTGATGGTAGTAGTTTAAAGGTCAGTAAACCGAATGTGCTGGGGGACTGGTAAAAAGCTGATAAAAATGTTTTACCCTCCCAGAGTGAGCAGGGATTTAAGGTATACTGAAAATATTCCCACAAAACGATATATCATATCAGCTCCAGCTATTGTATAATATGCAGCTTTCAGATAGGGAAGCATGTTTAGCATTTACCTGAATTGGACTGAGCTGGAATACCACACATAACCTGTGGACAAGAGTGGCGACCCTTTTTTCTAATCGCACACAACCCCTTCAAACAAGACACTCTTGGGCATTTGTTCTTGCTGCAAAAATAGATCAGTCAAGATGGCTTTTCCTTGGTCAATCCCTATTATTTTCTCTTAATAGAAACTGCACTGGAGGCTCCCACCTCCATACATTAACTTGAATGTTTAGCTAAAAGTAATGTGCATGCCAATGGAGGCATAGGTTTTGTTAATCTGCATCTTAAAATCCTTCTGCCAACAATAGACATAAGTTCTATGACTAGATTGTGAATGAGTTGAAATCATGTTTAAATCTACAGTGATCCCTTCCTTTAAAAAATGTTTTTGATTGACACAGATATGACCTGTTATTAGCTCTTTCATGACTGTTGGTTTTTTGGCCCTTGATGCCCAGAGAAAAATGTAACTTTTTGAAAAGCTTTAATCCAAGGCTGGGTTCCCAAGTAGCGTAAACGTTGCAGAATTTACACAACAGAATTCTGCGCGGAAATTCCGCAGCATTTACAGTAGCAGCAAAGTGGATGAGATTTAGAAAATCTCATGCCCATGCTGTGGAAAAAAAAACGCAGAGTAAACGTTAATAAATTTACCTGCGGTGCGGAATTTAATACTGCAGCATGTCAATTCATGCTGCGTTTTTGTTTATTTTTCCGTTGCGGGTTTTCAATGGAGATGCAAAGCCCGCAACTGAAAACCAAATGTTGCAACATTTGTGACGTATTCGCAGCGATTATGCTGCAAAACTCGCAACTACGGAAAAAAAAATCATACTTACCTAGAAAGCCCTCCTTCTTCCTGCAGTCCGGCCTCCTGGTGTGACATTGCATCCCAGGTCGGACATGCTGCGTTATTTTTACGCAGCGTATCCGCCCCGTGGGAACCCGGTCTGAAGGTGATTTTCCTTTTTTTTTTCAATTTAGACCCCATTTTTTTCTTTTTTTGCAAGACACATAGGGCTTCCTTACTATTTAAAATAGGAGTTGATATTTTTAAATTTTGTAGGTCAAAAAAATTCTCAGAAAAACACAAAAAGACCAAGAATGGCTATATCCATCATGAGCGGGTGCTAGTTCATTAGGATGTCGTGGGTACTACCAGACGAAATCAGCAGCAGAAGCCCGGCTGACAGCGGTAGGAGGATCCCTCCTTCGACTCCCTGTGATGCCGTAAATACGTTGCTGTGGAATTGAGTTCTGTAAAGTTTAGTAAGAAATAAAAAGTACCCCCCCCCAAAAAAAATAAAAATATATATATATATATATATATATATATATATATAAAACCCTTTTTCATTTAAATATATAAAATACTTTTTCAAATGGTTCACTTTAAAAAATATATACATATTGACTGCCGCGATTGTAACTTCCTGTAGAACAAAGATAACTTATTATTTACACCACACAGCGCAGGTTGTTAAAAAATATATATATATATATATATATATATATATATATATATATATATACATATACACTACCGTTCAAAAGTTTGGGGTCACCCAGACAATGTTGTGATTTCCATGAAAACTCACACTTATATTTATCAAATGAGTTGCAAAATGACTAGAAAATATAGTCAAGACATTGACAAGGTTAGAAATAATGATTTTTATTTGAAATAATAATTTTCTCCTTCAAACTTTGCTTTAGTCAAAGAATGCTCCATTTGCAGCAATTACAACATTGCAGACCTTTGGCATTCTAGCTGTTAATTTGCTGAGGTAATAGGGAGAAATTTCACCCCATGCTTCCAGAAGCCCCTCCCACAAGTTGGATTGGCTTGATGGGCACTTCTTGCGTACCATACGGTCAAGCTGCTCCAACAACAGCTCTATGGGGTTGAGATCTGGTGACTACGCTGGCCACTCCATTACAGATAGAATACCAGCTGCCTGCTTCTTCCCTAAATAGTTATTGCATAATTTGGAGGTGTGCTTTGGGTCATTGTCCTGTTGTAGGATGAAATTGGCTCCAATCAAGCGCTGTCCACAGGGTATGGCATGGCGTTGCAAAATGGAGTGATAGCCTTCCTTATTCAAAATCCCTTTTACCTTGTACAAATCTCCCAATTTACCAGCACCAAAGCAACCCCAGACCATCACATTACCTCCACCATGCTTGACAGATGGCGTCAGGCACTCTTCCAGCATCTTTTCAGTTGTTCTGCGTCTCACAAATGTTCTTCTGTGTGATCCAAACACCTCAAACTTCGATTCGTCTGTCCATAACACTTTTTTCCAATCTTCCTCTGTCCAATGTCTGTGTGCTTTTGCCCATATTAATCTTTTCCTTTTATTAGCCAGTCTCAGATATGGCTTTTTCTTTGCCACTCTGACCTGAAGACCAGCATCCCGGAGTCGCCTCTTCACTGTAGACGTTGACACTGGCGTTTTGCGGGTACTATTTAATGAAGCTGCCAGTTGAGGAACTGTGAGGCGTCTATTTCTCAAACTAGAGACTCTAATGTACTTGTCTTGTTGCTCAGTTGTGCAGCGGGGCCTCCCACTTCTCTTTCTACTTGGTTAGAGCTTGTTTGTGCTGTCCTCTGAAGGGAGTAGTACACACCGTTGTAGGAAATCTTCAGTTTCTTGGCAATTTCTCGCATGGAATAGCCTTCATTTCTAAGAACAAGAATAGACTGTCGAGTTTCACATGAAAGCTCTCTTTTTCTAGCCATTTTGAGAGTTTAATCGAACCCACAAATGTAATGCTCCAGATTCTCAACTAGCTCAAAGGAAGGTCCGTTTTATAGCTCCTCTAAACAGCAAAACTGTTTACAGCGGTGCTAGCATAATTGCACAAGGGTTTTTAAGTGTTTTCTAATCATCCATTAGCGTTCTAACACAGTTAGCAAACACAATGTATCATTAGAACACTGGAGTGATGGTTGCTGGAAATGGGCCTCTATACACCTATGTAGATATTGCATTAAAAACCAGACGTTTGCAGCTAGAATAGTCATTTAGCACATTAACAATGTATAGAGTGTATTTCTGATTAATTTAATGTTATTTTCATTGAAAAAAACTGTGCTTTTCTTTCAAAAGTAAGGAAATTTCTTAGTGACCCTAAACTTTTGAACGGTAGTGTACATCAACGTAAAAATAAAAAAGTTATGGCTCTTGGAATGCGAGGATGATTTTTGTTTTTTAAATAGTTTGGTCATCAAGGCCCAAACAGGCCTAGTCGTTAAGGGGTTAAAGGCTATGTAAACCTTTGAAAGTCTTTTTTAAAAAAAATGTCAGTCAGTGTGGTTGGTGCAACTTTCAAATTAGTTTTTATTAAAAAATATTTTTTACTTTTTGAGATACAGCTGCTCTGTATCCTGTATACAGAGCAATTGTATAGTTCGTTAAGACCTGAATCCGTCAGGTCTTCGGGACTGACGGGTTCAGTGTCAGCGGGTCAGGATCAACCTGTAATCTATCACATCTAAGTTATGAATTTAGATGTGATGGATAACAGGTGGATCCCCGCTTTCACTGAACCCGTCAGTCCCGCAATAATAATTATTGTATTTTTAAGGTTATCTACATTGTGTGTGGTAGGAATGTATTAATGCCTGAGCATCTGTCGCCCATGCAAAGTGCAATTGGGAAAGGATGTCTTCTACTGGTGCATGTGGGTTCAGTGTGGTGCGCATTTTGTTTTCATTGTTTTAAAAAAAATTCTCGTTTTATGTGTGTTTATTTTATTTCAACTATTTACTGTTTAATATATAATTTATAAAATAAATATTATATAACATATACCATTTATTTGACACTATTGTGGCTCAGGTTAGCAGGGAACATTTGATCTATGTGTCCCCTGCTGTCCAACAAACAGTTAAATTACAGAAAAGAGGCATAACATGTCTTATCTGCATACACCAAACCCACCTATGCACAGGGCATTCCTGTGATGCCATTAATGATGTCACCAGGTTTCCTAGCAATCCCTCGAATGCAGAAGCAGTGGATTCTGCATTTGGGGACAAAGTGCAATATGAGTTCTGCGTTTATGTTTTTTAGTGGTAGGGAGCTGATTAATTCAGTTCCCTGACATAGTAAAGGATGGGGGTCTCAGTATGACAGTCCATTCCTGCCAATGGTACTAAGTGTAGGAGTACGAAGTGCCTTTAAAGGCAGAATGTAAATTATTGGGCTAATGGTGTAGGGAGTATTAATCCAGTAATTTACATGGGGCGGATGGAAGGGGGTTAAAAAACTGTTATGAGATGTTTTTGTGCTAACTTTAGTCTTACTTAAATCTAATCAAAATGTGCTATAAATATTAATATAACTTTTTAAAAAGTTTTTCCATAATACAACTAATTGCAATTTTAGAGTACGGTATGTAAATACCGAAAGCACTTTATGTCCAGCTATAAGGAAAGTGCATGTTCTAATGTATACTTATAATCTACTGAACAATATGTGATAAAACAGTAGTCTGAACAATTGTTAAGAGCATATTTACCTGTGCTCTTCACATAGTGTTACAATAGAAAATGTATTTTATTTACACACTAGGGGGCTCACTAACTGTTTCTCTGACTTGAAGAACCTGTTGCTAGCAGAGGATAAAATTAGCAAACGGTTTATGATTTTATGCTGATGATAATACATGAGCTGTACCAACTGAGTTTGTGTTACATCTGCCCCGCAATAAAAATAAAAAAGATTAAAACAATATTTACACTGACTTAAGATAAAAGCCTTAAAGATATATCATTAATGCATACATGCAAAACTATTTATATGACCCAGAACCAACCAAAATGTCCCATATAACATAAGTAGCCAAAGTGCACCACAGCAGCCACAGAACCGACCACAGTGTAACAAGTCAGCCACAATACCCTAAAAGCGCCAGTAACAGTGCTCATTAGAGAGCTCCTGTGTAAGAATAGGATACAATACCCTTATAGTACCCACTACCATTCTCCCATAAAGAAGACAGTCACAGTGTCTACCACAGTACCCCCAATAAAAGGGCTAGCCACAATACTTACCACAATGTCCTATAAAAGTGACAGTCACAATGTCCTTATAATAGAACTAGCCACTCATACAGAGCCCCGTTAAAAGTACCAGCTAGAGTGTTCTTGTAACAATGCCAGTCACACTACCCAGCACAGTGCCACTATTAAAATGTCAGGCACAGTGCCATTACAATGTTCCTAAATAGGAGCCAACCACAATGCCCCCATATCTGTGATGTATCCCTGCTGTCTAGCAGTTCTTCCCCTACTGATTTAGGGAAACCCAAAACTGGTGATGATGTCACCATGCACTCGAGTTATGAAACCATTTAAAGTGGCCAAGCAGTGACGGACCCCTTTACTGTCGACTTTAAATGGGTGTACCCAGAATAAAAAAAACATAAAAATGTAAAGAGGCTGGCTTATATTTAAAAGATTGATCAAATACTTTCTATTCTGAATGTCTATTTCTAAGTGAAATTCTTTAGACATCTTACATTGATGATTATTTTCCATTTTAATTCAGCTTTAATATTCATCACCTCTCCTTACTGGCAAAGCCCTAGCATGAGCAAATCCCATCTGGGAGTGTCAGGGACCAAAGACCTGTGACTTCCAGGGGTTTCAACGGACATTTCACACTGTATTTGAGGAGAAACAACGCAGATGCACTTCGGGACTTTGTCTGTATTGTGGCCTCGGTGGGCATGTTGTGAGTCTGTGCCCTCAAAAGCTAAAGAAACTCCAATGCCTAGGATTGGTTGGGGAGACAATCCTAGGCGATACAGCGCTGGATAAAAAAACTCTCCTCAAAACTGTCTATCGCCGTGACCATAGTGTCTGGCGGGAAGACCCACCATGTCTCTTCCTATCTGGATGCTGGATCTGCAGCCAATTTTATCCAGAATGACCTAGTGGATCTCCTCCAGTTGCCCACAGTTCCCCTGGAGACGTCTTTGGCTGTTGCCTCAGTGAACGGTCTGCCACTTCCCTATGCAGTCGTATCTAAGACCAAACCGCTGAGGTTCCAAGTTGGAGCTCTTCACTCAGAGCTAATTTCTTTGATTGTCCTGCCCAGGGCCGTCAACGCTGTGCTGCTGGGTCTGCCTTGGCTTCGACTACATGCCCCAGTCCTGGACCGGAAAATTCTAGTGAGGTTCTCCAGTGAGGTTACGCAATGCCTGGTGTCTGCTGCCAAGGTCCCATTGTAGCCTAACCATCGCTAGTGTCTGAACTACCACAGATACCCTTACTCGGACTATAGACTTTACTTGGTACACTGTGTGGCCAGCTGCTATTCCGCTATGACGGTATCGCCCAGTGGGTCCACATACCAACAGATCGTGACAGGGAGTAGTGCTTATAATTATAATATTGGTATGCCCCTGCAGATCGAATATGCAAGAGATCCCTAAGTCGTTGTCTTAGTTTTTTCTAGTCTTGAAGGTAAGAGGCAGAATGTAATCTTTTCTGTAAAGCTTCAAAGGTTGAAATTGGATCTAGAAGTGAATGCAAGGTTTTTATTATTTGCTTCTTAAGTCTGGACTTTCTTCCCTTATATAAGCTTTATGGTACTCCCATAACATAGACAGGGGATCAAAATATTCAGGGGTGCTCAGCAATGTCTCATTCAGCCTCCAAGACCATTCCTTTTGGACATACCAGTGATCTGTAGGTCAAAGGAAACCGGTGCATGACCAGTGATGAGTGATTTGTCCAGTATCAACTGATTGAACGCTCTGAACATAGGTTTTAGATACAAAAAAGTCATCTTAAACGTTGGTATGTGTGAAGTACCTGCGAAAAGAAAGAGTAGTCCCTATCTTCTGGATCAACTTGTCTTCAGACATCTATTAAACCAGCTTCTCTAAGGGAGCGTTTTAGTTTCCTCGGAGCCCTATGGCCTTGACTAGAATTACCGGTGGAAATATCCACAGCGAGGTCTAAGACCATGTTAATGTCATTTCCACGTCCAAAAATATCTTTACTGAAAATTGATAATTTGTCCAAAACATTTAGAAACCAGGGTATTTGCCATACATTGGATGCACATATATTTGCAAATGTGAAAGCAGGATTGAAAATGTTTCCTTTTATAAATAAATAACAACCTTCAGAGTATTTTTGCGTTCCAATGAAGTCAAATCAAGTATGTAAAGAAAAACCAATGCTTACTCCCTAAGGCCTCATGCACACGACCGTAAAAACTCCCGTTATTACGGGTCGTAATTACGACCCGTAATAACGGGCTCATAGACTTCTATTGGCGACGGGTGACTTCCCGTTTTCTCACGGGAAGGTGCCCGTGCTGTTGAAAAAGATAGAACATGTCCTATTTCAGGCCGTAATAACGGCACGGACAGTCCATAGAAGTCTATGGAGCTCTCGTAATGACGGGTGGCTACATGTGTGCACCCGTCATTACGGCAGCGTTGCTAAGCAACGTCAGTAAATAGTCACTGTCCAGGGAGCTGAAAGAGTTAACTGATCGGCAGTAACTCTTTCAGCACCCTGGACAGTGACTACCGATCAGTATAAACCTGTAAAAAATAAAAATAAATGACTTTCATACTTACCGACAACTTCCTGCTTCCTCCAGTCCGGTCTCCCGCCCGTTGCCTTGGTGACGCGTCCCTCTCGACATCCGGCCCGATGTCCTGGATGACGTTTCAGGCCATGTGACCGCTGCAGCCAATCACAGGTCAATCACAGGCTGCAGCGGTCACATGGACTACCGCGTCATCCAGGGATGTCGGGCTGGATGTGAAGAGAGGGACGCGTCACCAAGACAACGGCCGGGTAAGTATGAATTTCTTTTACTTTTATTACAGAAAAGGCTGTCCCTTCTCTCTATCCTGCACTGATAGAGAGAAGGGGCTGCCGATTAGTGCAGTGCTATTTTGCCGCCAAAAACGTGCCCGTAAATACGGGTGGAATACGGGTGACACCGGACCCATATTTACGGGCACGGGTTCGTAAATACTGGTGCAAAACGGGTGGAATACGTGTGACACAGGACCCGTATTTACGCCAGTATTTACGGGTGGGAAAAAATACGGTCGTGTGCATGAGGCCTAAGAGGTAGATGAGTAGTGGATGCTGCGGTACTTTACATTATAAAACATATGTGAAAGAGTAGGAACCTGTCCTGCTTGCTATGTTCACACGGGGTATTTTGCCGAGTTTTTTGACGCGGAAACCGCGTCGCAAAACTCGGCAGAAATGGCCCGAGAACGCCTCCCATTGATTTCAATGGGAGGCGTCGGCGTATTTTTCCCGCGAGCAGTAAAACTGCCTCGCGGGAAAAAGAAGCGACATGCCCTATCTTCGGGCGCTTCCGCCTCCGACCTCCCATTGACTTCAATAGGAGGCAGGAGAAAGCGTATATCTCACTGTTTTATGCCCGCGGCACTCAATGGCCGCGGGCGAAAAACGGCGCGATAATTGCCGCGAAAATCGGCGTGCAGGGAGAGGAATATCTGCCTCAAAGTTCCAAACGGAATTTTGAGGCAGATATTCCTCCCCCAAAATACTCCGTGTGAACATAGCCTTATTAAAGTGGGTTTCCTGCAGGAAAATTATGACCGATTTAGCTTTTTTAAATAATCAGATTATCTGTCTCTGTTATATTTTTTTTAGCAACACTGTCACTATATGCAACATAGAATTCTTCATTTAAACAGCATTGCACGGGACCTACTCTGCAAGACAGAAAAGTCAATAAGAGGGGCAGAAAAGAGACAAGTTGATAATATAACATGTAGAATCATAGTAAGGATTTCTTCTGGTATACTTATCTAGTTCCAGGGACTTTGCAGGTCAGACGGTAATACATTGTGACAGATCTGCTGGGTTCCTGATAATGTTGATTTTCCAAACGGGAATAGTTACTGAAAAGTCATGTTGTGTGACTTGAGGAGGTCTTGTAAGGTGTGTGGGGCCCCAGTTGGTGAAAGGCCCGCTGCAGGTTGTGTCGCGGAATGGCAAAGACAGGAGTGATGGCAAAACATGTCTTTACATCTAGACCGTTGGTAAACGTTATACACATGGCAATAGCAAACAATTACAACAATTATTTTAAGTTGCCACTGAGTGGCACAGTCTTAAATGGAATATAGAGAAAAAAAATGTAGAGAAAATCTTCAGCACATCCACATTGAAAATGTAAAAAAAGAGCTTTATTAAGACATAGGATTAACAGTCCAGAAGGACACAGGTTGGGCGAGTTACCGCTAACGCGTTTCGAACAAAGTGTTCTTACTCATTAGCTATGAGTAAGAACGCTTTCTTCTAAACACGTTAGAGGTAACATGCCCTACCTGTGTCCTTCTGGACTTTTAATCCTATGTCCTAATAAAGCTCTTTTTTTACATTTTAAAATGTGAGTGTGCTGAGGATTTTCTCTACATTTTTTTTCACAACATTGGATTCCTTGCCTGTCTGCAAGCCCACCTTTCCGATTGCACTCCATTGAGGAACTATAGATCCCAGGAAGAAACATTGGGTGAGCACACCTGTGGCTTTTTGCTGCTGCCTGTTTTCTTTTGCTCATCTTAAATGGAATGATTCAGGCAGTCAGATGATGGTGGGCTTGCTATTTTCTTAACTTCCCACCAAACTTTGTGAATCATAGTACATATATATATATATAATCATCATATACAGAATGTAGGTACTAGCCAGAATCGAGATATTGGAAAATACTCAAAATTTATGTATTCTTATCTATTCTGTCACGAATATTGGAGTATGTGAACCCACTAGGCCGCTCCGCTGTAGCGGAGTAGAAGCTGGCCAAAACACAGTCAATGTAAGTCTTTAGAAGTAGAGTAAATGTATAGCAGTCCTGACAGACATGTGGCATAGTAGACACTTCGGCAAAGATGACACTTGGCGTGACAGATGACGCTTGGAGTGACAAATAACACTTGGCGTGACAGATGAACCTTGGCGTGACAAATGACTTGTGTCACAGAGGGTGAACTCAACTCCAACACTAGACTTCACTCAGGAACAAAAACAATTACTGAATACAGGAAACAGGATACGGGAACGCTGGGAACAGGATACAACTAAGGGACCATTTGCTAATGAACATGAGTAGACACAACAACGCTCAGGCAAGGAGAGGAAGGGCGAAAAGGTGAAAAGGGATTGGGTAGGGAACATTTGACATGTGCGTGCACTGGCCCTTTAAGGCCGGGGACGGGCGCGCACGCACCCTAGCCTGGTGCAGATTCGTTCGGCTGAGCCTCCTCTGCCTCGGTCATTGGCAGGATTGCCTGGTCATTACGCTGCATTTTCGGACGTCTTCAGCAAAAAGGAGGCTGAGACACTGCCCCCACATCTGGCGTATAACTGCCCTATCGTGCTGATTCCTGGTGCATCCCTTCCCCGTGGTAGGATACATCCTCTCTCCTTGCCAGAGACTCTGTCCATGTCCGCCTATGTTAAAGTTAACTTGGAGAGGGGCTTCATACGAAAGTCTTCCTCCCTGGCAAGAGCCAGGTTCTTCTTCGTCAAAAAGAAGGATGGCTCCCTGCGTCCTTGTATTGACTACCAGGGTCTCAACCAAATCACGGTAAAAAATAAGTATCCATTGCCACTGATCTCTGAATTGTTCGATCGCATACGTGGTGCTAAGATTTTTTCCAAACTAGATCTGCATGGGGCTTACAATCTAATCTGGATTCGCCAGGGTGACGAATGGAAGACTGCATTTAACACCTGTGATGGACACTATGAATATCTAGTAATGCCCTTCTACCTTTGTAATGCTCCCGCGGTCTTCTCGGAGTTCATTAATGACATTTTCCGTGACCTCCTCTATGTTTGTGTTGGGGTCTATCTTGATGACATCTTGATTTTTTTCTCCAAATCCCATGACGCATCAGAGACATGTCCATCAAGTTTTGCTGTGGTTAAGGGAGAATAGTCTGTACGCCAAGTTGGAGAAGTGCGTGTTTGAAAATGCTCTACCCTTCCTGGGCTACATTGTCTCGAATAGAGGTCTCAAGATGGATCCTGAAAAGGTAAAGTCTGTCCTGCAATGGCCACGCCCTCAAGGCTTGAGGGCCATACAGCGCTTTCTGGATATCTGCAATTTTTCCAGACAGTTTATGCCAAACTTCTCCTCACTGACATGTCCTATCTCTAATCTCACTAAGAAGGGCATGAACGCCAAGGTGTGGACTCCTGAGGCAGAGTCCGCATTTAATAGCCTGAAGAGTGCCTTCATGTCAGCCTCTATCCTCCATCATCCAGATGTATCTCTACAGTTCTCGTTGGAGGTGGATGCATCCTCTGTCGTTGCTGGTGGACTCTGGTTCCAGAGAGGTTCCAAGCGCAAGTCAATGGTATGTGGATATTTCTCTAAGCTCTTCTCTTCCGCAGAACGCAACTACTCGATTAGGGATCGGGAGTTACTGGCCATCAAATTGGCTCTGGAAGAGTGGAGACATCAACTAGAGGGCGCAGTTCATCTCATCCTGATTTTTACGGACCACAAGTACCTCACCTATCTTCAGACGGCCCAACGGCTGAACCCTCGTCAGACCATGTGGTCACTGTTCTTTACCAGGTTCCAGTTTGAGCTCCATTACCGCCCGGCCGACAGGAATGTGAGGGCCGATGCCTTGTCCAGGTCTTTTGAGACAGAAGACACCATGGAACATTATTGAGCCGTCTTGCATTGTCTCTGTCAATCCCCTGCAAGTTGGGCACATTCCTCCAGGGAGGACTTTTGTGCACCTGGCTGACAGAGGGAGAATTCTCTGCTGGGGACACTGCTCTAGACAGGCATTTTCCGCGGGTACCCGTAAGACCCGGGATCTGATTGCCCGTCATTTCTGGTGGCCCACACTGCCCAACGACATTATGAACTTTGTTTCTTCTTGCTCAGTGAGTGCAGCTAACAAGGTCGCTCAATCCAGACCAGCTGGCCTGATCCAGCCATTGCCAGTGCCTGATGCTCCCTGGCAGCATATAGCTATGGATTTTATCACTGACCTGCCTCTCTCTGCTGGATGCAGTACTGTCTGGGTGGTAGTGGATCGATTTCCGAAGATGGCCCACTTCGTTCCTGACCGGTCTTCCTTCTGCTCCTCAACTAGCCAAGCTTTTCATCCAACACATCTTCTGCCTGCATGGCTTGCCGCAGCATATTATATCTGATCGGGGGGTTCTGTTCACCTCGAAGTACTGGAGAGCCCTCTACAGACTCCTAGGTGTAAAGTTGGACTTTTCCTCGGCTTACCATCCTCAGTCCAATGGTCAGGTTGAGAAGATTAATCAGATCTTGTAGAACTACTTATGCCACTTCATCTCCAAGCAGCATGATGACTGGGTGCAGTTGCTCCCGTGGGCTGAATTCTCCTACAATAATCACACCAGCGAGTCCACAAGGAATACACCGTACTTTATAGTCTATGGCCAACACCCACAAATTCCTCTCCCGGTGCCTGATACGTCCGAGGTACCAGCTGCTGATACTGCTTTTAGGGACTTTCTGCTGATCTGGCAGCAGACTCGATCCTCCATCCTGCTGGCGGTCGACCGCATGAAACGGAAGGCGGATACAAGGAGAAGAGAACCTCCTCAGTTTCTTCCTGGCACGAAGGTCTGGCTGTCCTCCAGGAATATTCGACTGAGGGTGAAATATACAAATTTGCTCCCAGGTTCCTCAGACCCTTCGAGATCCTGCAGCAGATCAACCCTGTCGCCTACAAGCTTTGGCTGCCTCCTACCCTCAGGATCCCCAACTCCTTCCATGTATCTCTCCTGAAACCGGTGGTTCTGAACCGCTTTACCAAGACTCCTAGCCCTGTGGTTGCCTCCAGCAGCCCTTCAGACACCTTTGAGGTTAAGGAGATCTTGGATACCAAGAAAGTGAGGGGAAAGACTTTTTATTTGGTGGATTGGAGGGGGTTTGGTCCTGAAGAGAGGTCCTGGGAGCCAGAGGAAAACCTCAATGCTCTTACCCTTCTGAAGAAGTTTCTCTCTTGCTATGGCTCCAAGAATAGGGGGCGTAAGAGGGTGGATACTTTTATGCCCATGGCTGCGGGCCGTCAGGTTCACTCACCTCTTGACGGCCGCAGCCATCTGTCGGCGAGCGCTGGCCCCAGTCTCCTTCTCAGGAGACGTCAACGCTCACTTCCACTCACCTCGGCCGGGTCCCGTAGGGTGAGCGCGCTCGTGCCCACTCTTAAAGGGGCAGCGCGTGCACCAGACTTTAATGCTAAATTAGCCCCTAAGCACCCTGGACTATAAGAAGGGCCCAGCCCCTTTCTGCAGTGCCTGAGCGTTGTTTGTCGTATTCCAGTTTGTTTAAGCAAATGGTCTCTCAGTGTTTTCCAGTTCCCATTGTTCCCTGTTCCTGTATCCTGGATCCCTTGCTATCCTGGTCAAGTGCCGTGCTGTGCTGTAGTCGTGCTGTGCTGTATTCCACGCCTGTCCTGCTACTCCACGCCTGACGTCTACCCGCTGCCTAGTCCCAGCCGAGCCTGCCTTTCTACTGTCCGAGCTGCTACAGGTACCCTATACGAACTATAGACTTTGACCTGCGCCCTGTTGGCAAGCTGCCATACCGCCAATGCGGTACGGCCCAGTGGGTCCACAAACCCTACGTGACAGCTGCATTCCCTCTGGGGCCCGACTATCGGCAATATCAGCTGATTGATGGGGCTGCGGTATCCAGGGTGGATGTGAATGGGATTGTAGTTCCGGTCCCAGTCAGCTTATCGGCAGGGGTGCTGGGAGTCAGACCCCCGCCGATCTGATATTAATGACCTGTCCTTTCACTAAAAATATCCGGACAACTTCTTTAAGACCCAAAAGTCTTTGATTCACTACAGTCAATGGGGATAGAAAGCTGATAATTTTCCACCTTTTAAAATGTATCAACCAGTCAATGTTCCTGAACAAGCCAGGTTTCCTTTTGCCTCTTAATGTCCACCTTCTGTTAGATTGAGACAATTATCTTCTCCACTAGTTCTAACTGATGTGTATCTCTATAGAAATATATTTGTATCAATGGATGCACTTCAATCTACTTGTACTGTCTTGGGGAACCAAGTTAATAATTTTTCAGAGAGATTAAAGTGTACAGTTTGATTCCAAAAGCCTAGTAGGCTGGAACGCTACATAACATTGATACATTTTAAAGTGGACATTGTCCTAAAAATATTTTAACCTGGCGTAAACATGCAGTGGAAAGGGCCAAAGTGTTTATCTAACCTCTTGTATAATCATACTTTAAAATATTATTTATTGTCACTGTCTTCCTCTGCAGAGGCATACAATCATAAGCTTTCTGACAACAGAATTAGTTATAGCTACTTAGTCTGGGCAGCTACTGGAAAAATAACCTCTTCGAAATGCACAACCTGCTTTGCACTCAGGGTTACGAACCTGATTTTTCCTTTTTTCAAGACCATTTATCCAAAACTTACAGTCAGCCAACATTTTTTACGGACATATTAGAACACCACATTGAATCACAAAAATTATAAGTAGTAAATGTATATAACTTACGATACTGATATGAACACATTAGCAGCATGTACTGTGACCTTAAAAAATTATGATAATTACTATCTCAAAAATATGTACAAGATCAAACAAATGTAAAAAAATCTTGGACGCATCAATTTTTTTTACAGACACTGGAAAAAAATTCAGTTTCTACAAACTGTCCAGGAATTTACAGACGGTTATCAACCCCTTTTACACTCTTTATCATCCCTAAGGTTTAATAACCCCTTAATGACCAGGTCTGAAAAGGCCTTAATGACCATCTACATTTTCCGTTTTTGCCCCTCTGCGTTTCAGAAGCCATAACTTTTTTATTTTTTCATTGACATGGCTATATGAGGCCTTGTTTTTTGGGGGAGAATTTATTTTTTTTTCCTTGTGGTTTGGGGGTAGAAAAAATTCACAGTGTAAGTTATATAATTATTTTTATGGCATGAATGTCGAAAAAAAAGATACTCTGCATTGTTTTTTATTGTTTATTTTTTATCCCGTTCATGTTTCACGCTAAATAACCTGTTAAATCAATTATTCAGGTTATTATGGTCGTGTAGATACCTTAGGCTTTGTTCACATCTGCGCTAGGGCTCCGTTTCTGATGTTCCATTGGAGCTTTCCATCGGAATGGAGCCCTGACAAACAGAAACCATAGGTTTCCGTTTTCATCACCACAAAAAACCTACACATATTAGGCTTCATTCACATCAGCACTAGGGCTCCATTCTGTAGTTCCGTCGGAGCTTTCCTTCGGAATGGAGCCAAGACAGACACAAACGGAAACCATAAGTTTCCATTTCCATCACCATTGATTTCAACGGTAACGGATCCGGTGCAAATGGTTTGCGTTTGTCCCAGTTGTGCAAGGGTTCCGTCATTTTGACGGAATCAATACCGTTGTCGACTGCGCTATTGATTCAGTCAAAACTACGGAACCCATGCACAACTGACACAAACGGAAACGTTTGTGTCTGTCAGTGCTCCGTTTCTGACGGAAAGCTCAGACGAAACGTCGGAATGGAGCCCTAGCGCAGATGTGAACGAAGCCTAATATGTATAGGTTTTTTGTTTTTATGTAATGTATGGACAATAAAATATATTTTATGCTTAATAATTACCATATTGTTTGGACTATAAGAGGCAGTTATTAGCAAGAATAAATCTTGCTAAAAAGTCCCTGCGTCTTATAGTCATCAGGCAAGGGACCGGCAGCGCTGGGCCCCCTGACCGCTCCTTACTTAACCCCTTCCCGACCCGTGATGTGACGGTATATCATAGAGAGGGGAGAGGATGAAAAATGGAGCGGGGCTCACGTGCTGTGCCCGCTCCATACACTGCAGGTGTCAGCTTCTGACATGCTGATCTAACGTCCAGGAACAGCGATGGCGCTATTCCTGGCCGTTTAACTAGTTAAATGCTGCAGTCAATAGCGACCGCAGCATTTATAGTGGTTTTCCCATGAAGGACATTTGTGACATATCCACAGGATATGTCATAAATGTCAGATAGATGCGGATCCCACCTCTGGGACGCGTATCTATCTCTAGAACGGGGCCCCTAAACCCCGTTGAATTTTACCCGGCTCCACTGTCTCCCAGCCACTTCCTGGTTACATGGTCGAGTTACGGAAACAGTGTAACTCGCTGAGCTACGCAGTTTCCGTAACTCCCATAGAACTGAATAGTAGTTACGGAAACAGCGTAGCATGCTACGCTGCTTCTGTAGCTGCTATTCACTACTATGGAAGTTATGGAAACAGCGTTGCTCAGCGAGTTGCACTGTTTCCGTAACTCATCCATGTATTGCAGTGTATTGTACCAGCAATATAGTGATCGCTGGTTCAAGTCCCCTAGGGGAGCTAGAAAAATGTGTAAAAAAAAGTTAGATACATTTTCAGGAGTGTAAAAAAAATTTCAAGTTAAAAAAAAATTCCTTTCACCATTTTTTTCCAAGCACAATGTAAAAATAAAAAAAATAATAAAAAATTGGTATCGCTGCGTCCGTTGCGTATAGCATTATTTGACTCACACAGTGAACGGCGTAAAAAAAATACATTTAAAACCCCAGAATCGTTGTTTTTTGGTCACCATTGCGCTAAAAAGAATGAAATAAAAAGTGATAAAAAAATCGTATGTACCAAAAAAATGGTGCTAATAAATCTACAGCTTGTTCCGCAAAAAATAAGCCCTCACACCGCTCAAACGATGAAAAAATATAAGTCATGGCTCCCAGAATGTGGTGAAACTGAACAAATTATTTTTTTTAACCAATAGTTTTTTCTTTGTAAAAGAAGTAAAATATGAAATGTTTTCCTATTTTCTGTTGTCTAAAATCTGGGTGCGTCTTATAGACAGGTGCGTCTTATAGTCCGAAAAATACAGTATTTTTTTTGGGACATTTTTTTTTATATATTTTTTTTTGTTACATTTTTTTAAATCCCTTTAAGGGATAGCTTTATTTACAACTTTATTTTTTACTTAAAATGTATTAGCATACTCCTGTATGCTAATACATTGTACTGTTTCACTATGGAACAGGCTGTTGTTAGGGCAGCAGATAGTGTGCCCTAACAGCAGATAAACTGAACAGACTTTCTAGGACCCCAGGGCTGACTGCAGAGGGATCACCCATTCTTCGGTCGTGTCACCAGGTTACCGGTGACGCAATCATAGAGGGGAGTCCCCTTTATCATGCCGCGGTCACGGACCGCAGGGATCAAGCGGTTAAACAGCTGGGGTCTGAATCTTTTCTGATCCCAGCTGTATTCAGGAGGCTTCTCTATGTTCAGGAGCTGTTACTTACAGCTCCTGCTTAGATGATGAGTGCTCACAGTAGCGCTAATCACCCTCTTCCATAGCAATACCAATGACGTCGCTGTAGACGAAGAACCTGTACCGCTTGCCGTCATAAGACAGTGGGTGGTCGTTAAGGAGTTATAGAATTGTAATACGAAAATGTTTGGCAATCGCTATATCAACATTTAAGAGTTACTGTATTCCTTTAGAATAGTGTTCCCCAACCAGTAACTCAGAAGCCACATATGGCTCTTAGGCTCTATGCATGTGGCTCTTCAGCTGTTGCTAGCTGCCGATAGTATTGTGAACTAGTTGCAACAGAGATGTCATAGTAAAGCTCAAACTTGGTGGTAGTGTCAAAACCAAATCACAGGCAGTTAACACTAGGTAAAAGTAATATAAATCAGTCACATCTTTAACCCCTTCCTGCCACAGTCAGTTTTTGTTTTTTTCATATTATTTTTTTCCTACCCGCCTTTTTAAGAGCCATCCATGTTTCATTTTTCCTTCGACATAGCCGTATAAGGGCTTTGTTTTTTGCGGGACGACTTGCAGTTTGTACTTGCACCATTTAATGTACCATATAATGTATTGAGGAACTTTTGCAATTATTTTGTGTGGCTAAATGGAATTTTTTTTAATTTACATTGCAGTGTATTGTGCAGTGTTTTGTGCATTCTGCCATTGGCAGGGCTTAATAGGACGAACAACAAGGCAGACCTGGAGGCCTTCATTAGGCCTCAGCTGCCATGACAACCCTGTAATTGCATCGCAGGGGTGCCTGTGCGGTGACAGAGGTGCTCACTAATGACCACGGCAGGATTACACGGCTAGGATCGGAGTAAATGTTGGCTATGAAGAAAGGTTTTAGATTGCACCATTTAGGGCTGCATAGCTGCAGACCGGGCAGAGTGCCCCTGCTGACCCCAGTCCACTGCCGAAAGCGCCTACAATGAGCATGTGAGCATTAGAACTGAACCATGGAGCAATGGAAGACGGTGGCCTGGTTTGATGAATCACATTTTATTTTACATCATGTGGACAGCTGGGTGCGTCTGCGTCGCTAAACTGGGGAAGAGATGGCACCAGGATGCACAATGGGAAAAAGGCAAGGCAGTGGAGGTGGATACTCTGGCCAATGTTCTGCTGGGAACTCTTGGGTCCTGGCGTTCATGTGGATGTTACTTTGACACTTATGACCTATCTAAACATTGTTGCAGACCAAGTATACCCCTTCATGTTTTTCCCTAATGGCAGTGGCCTCTTCTTCAGGATTATATGCCCTGCCAGACTGCAAATGTGGTATCTGCTTGGTGCCAGATACTAGGTACCAGGGCACCTCAAGAGGTGGAGTCCATGCCTCGATGGGTCAGAGCTGACTTGGTGGAATGAGGACAACCTATACATTATCAGGCAGGTGGTTTTAATGTGATGGCTCAACAGTGTATATCAAGAAAACAGAAATAGAATTAGGCTTATAACAACAAAATGTCTTGATGACCCCAAAGAGAAGAGTAGATCTAAATGCCATATAACCTGAATATGCGTGAAACAGGAAAATATACAGTATGTACAGTATGCATGCTCAATAAATGAATGCCATATAAATATCAGAATTAAATGGGGTCACAGGGAAATCACATTTTGCGTCGTTACCAATTTCTGTATTGTTCTCAGAATAGATTACAGTCCCATTGGATTTTAAACATTAGAGTTATATTTGTCGTAAAAATCAGTCAAGTGTCTTTCCGTAAATGGATGGAGTATCTATTCTTCAAAGATTTTCACACTGGGGTGTGTTTATGTCACAGTATGATGTCATTTATCATGTCAATCACCACCAAACCAAAAGATATATTTTTAATTGGAAAACCACATACTATGAATATTATAACACAGTATATTCTCTTAATAGTAATATAATGCTTCCTAGATTGTACAATTATTCTGTTATTAAGATTGTCCAATTCCTGCTCTGCCTAATAGTTTTGCAGTGCTGTTCTGGTGATTGTGGATAATTTAAGAGTTGAAAATAATGAGGTTCATGCTGTGCAAATCAAAAGAATTTTACAAAGCGAGGGCGGAATAATATCTTCTGAAACCAGGACAAGAAGTATATAGAATGCTATTTGATGCCTTTTTGGTAATGCAAGGTAAATGTGTAAGTATATATTTTAGTATTTTGTCTGCGTCTCATAGTAGTTAAATATTTTTACAGGATAGCTCTATTTTGTAGTAGGCTTAAATTGAATCTCCACCTTTTCTTTTTACTATGTAATTTAAGTACCAGCATTTTGTGCTGATTAATTTTTAAATACATTATATGGCTAAACTTTGTGGTGAACCCTCCTAATTATTGAGTTTAGGTGTTTCAGCCATACCCATTACAAACAGGTACATAAAATCAAGCGCACAGCCATGCAATCTCCATAGACAAACTTTGTTAGTAGTATGCCTGGCATTATTGCCTGCCAGGCAGTCTATAAGGCTGTGAATTTTTTTTTATCCCCCCTCCCCGTTTGAACATATGATGAAGTAAAATGTATGGTTTATTGGCTTACTGGGTGCTTTATTTTACGGTTAGCCGCTACGATCCGAGCCACCATTGGATCCCGTGATCTCCACTCTGACTCCCTGAATCCTACAGCGTCTTCTAAAGGGGCCGGAAGTTAGTATCTCAATGCAAGTTTACAAGAGCCTCCATTCGAGTCTCATAGACTTGCATTGAGACACTGACTTCCGGTGCCTACAGAATACGCTGGAGTATTTGTGTGGTCAAAATGGAGATCACGTGACCCAACTGCATCTCGGAACTAAGTGATTACCCGCCAAATAAAGCACCTGGTAAGCCAATACACCTCACTACATTTCACTTCATCACATTTCAAAAGTGGAAGGGGAGGGGGGATGGCAGAAAAAAATATTTACCCGGGTGCTTCTTTAATTACTGTATATGGGTATATAGTGGATTTGAAACCTTGTCAGAAAAACGGAACTCTGACAACTATAAAAATATATTAAGAGGTTATTAAGCACAAATTATTGGACCTATTTAGATTTTTAAAAAAATGTGTGGACATTTACTTTTATTAAAATATTTTTTATTAACATAAAAAGCCATAAATTTACGAGTTTTATCAGACATATCGCAATGTTTGTATTGATTGGGGCGTAGTAGATGGATCACTGATGTCAAGAATGAAAAGATTCCTGCACGGATTCTATTGCTCTGACATGATGCTTTGATATATTTAGTATACGAAAGTATTATTGCCTGACAGGCAGTCTATTAGGTCGAGCCTTCAGCATACAGCCCCCAGCTGCCATAGCAACATGTCGGCGCCACGTGATATTATTGCGAGGTACCCATAGCTGACATAGGAACTGGTACAAGTACCTCCAAATACGGGAAGGGGTTAAAACCATTACAAATTTAATTTTGACGTTTTCTTGGATTTCACCTAAGAACTGAATTTGTTTTAACTGTAAATCACAATATATTGAGACTAAAAAAAAACAAAAGAAATAAAAACTATGAGGCAGCTTGATGGAAAAAATATTAAGTGATTTAAGAACACTAAGAATATAGTCAGCCACCTGGCTAGTCTTATTTATTTCTTTTACTTCCAGTCAGTGAACTTGCATTTAAAAGGTCTTGATATTGGCTGATTTCAGAAAATTGGATGGAGTGAATGAACTTCTTTACTTTAGGGTGATATGTTTTGACTTATGAAAATGTGAAATACCTGTTATGGAGCAGCTCTCACTTAGCTGGGATTGCAATTGTCAGTTGTTGATTGAAGTTGTAAATCAGTATGCTCTGATCTGGAATATCCTGTTGGAAGGCAAGAGCGTCACAAATATGAGATTTAGAACAAAATAAATGGAAACAAGTAGTAATAAAAAAAACTTGACAGGCAAATTTGCTGTTGCGTGTGATGCATTTCATCTCAGTCCTTCAAACTTTCTGAACACCATAATTTGTTTCTAGTGCAGCATAACTATCATCAAAGATGTTAGACTATATTAGCTGCACTTTCTATGCTTACATTTTTGTATGTATAAAAAAAATGTTTATATAATGGCGTTGTAGATTAATCACTTTTCTTAGCAAATTGCTCGATTTTCTAACCAGGAATGGAATGAAAGGAATACACACATATATTTAGCCTAGGTAGCAATGACAAGTTTCAGAAATGGCAAAGTCAAAAGCAAAACAACATAGTTCTTTGCCTTAAATGTTACAACCGTTATTTTTAAGGTCTGAGAATATTGGTGTAGTCCCCATTCTAAACAAGTTTTAAAGGCTTCTTTTGCTTTCAAAAAGTCCTGCTTCTCTTTATAGTGGGGTTATGTTATATAAAATTTGGATAGCTTTTTTGCTAAGAATTCTGTTTTTCTTAAAAAAAATTCACCTTTATAGAGTATACGTATTGTAATGCGGGATACAAGAAAAGATAAACTTGAATCAAAGAAGTACATTAGCTAGTTGACCCATTATGGATAATGTAGGCCATTAACGGAGAGTTTATTCAGGGAGGCTGAATGAGGAATTATTTTTAATTATTTCTATGTAATCCACTGTTATATACAGCAGAATAAAGTTGCATTGAGGGTTTATAGCAGATATGAGCAGTGAGCTTAGTTCTTGTTGCTGACACTATTATAGGAGGAGTGCCTCCGTTTTCTCCGCTGGTATAAGTCGGAGGAATGCCTCCAGGACAGCAGGAAATCTTCCACATTAAGATTTAATTTTGCCATCTGAAAGAGAAGCAATACAATAGGAGGTAATACCTCCATATGTGGGTTAATAGAAGAAATTTCTCCAACTTACTGAAAATAGCGAAATTTTTCCAAACATGCTTTAGTGGATAAATTAGAGCAGCCAATAAGCTCCCTGATCTATTGGGAAGTACATTAAATAATAGAAACTCTGTCACATGACCTACAAAAGTGAAATATCACACAAAACAATGGTGGTTCATGGTCAAAATGTTTTAATACATTTATTTGGCCTTTTTGTTCTCTGTGATGTGACACAATATTTTAGAGCATACGATTAAAATGTAAAGCTTTAATTTAATAAAATATAAGGACCACACAGCTAGTGGAAGTACTTTATTGAGTTGTGTTCCCAGAACCTTTAGGTCTATTACAAATATATAATAGTTAGCTTTTCTTTATACATTTTATGTACTGTCCTCACAGCATTATGATTTTTTTTTCTATCTGTGACATGGGTGGACAAATAAACAATTAGTATAATTTTTGTTTACTCTGTTTGTGTTTTGTCCCTTATCCCTGTACCTTTTTCCCCAGTAATGGATATATTAATACAAACAATCAGACAAACCCCTTTGCCTTTGTAGACAACCTTTTAATAATAGCAGTGTCTGACCCGGGTAGAAATACCAGCTATATATTATGATGGATTAGTGGTCATCCCCCTTAATATCCTGGATCGACTGAAGAAACCAAGTAAAAGGTCCCCATGACAATTGACAATTGATACATTAGCACACAATTTAACAAAATATAAGCGTAAAAAAAAAAAATGTTAAATTCAACCTGACGTTTATTCAGGGAGGCTGAATGAGGAATTATTTTTAATTATTTCCATGTAATCCACTGTTATATACAGCAGAATAAAGGTGCATTGAGGGTTTATAGCAGATATGAGCAGTGAGCTTAGTTCTTGTTGCTGACACTATTATAGGAGGAGTGCCTCAGTTTTCTCCGCTGGTATAAGTCGGAGGAATGCCTCCAGGACAGCAGGAAATCTTCCACATTAAGATTTAATTTTGCCATCTGAAAGAGAAGGAATACAATAGGAGGTAATACCTCCATATGTGGGTTAATAGAAGAAATTTCTCCAACTTACTGAAAATAGCGAGATTTTTCCAAACATGCTTTAGTGGATAAATTAGAGCAGCCAATAAGCTCCCTGATCGATTGGGACATACATTAAATAATAGAAACTCTGTCACATGACCTACAAAAGTGAAATATCACACAAAACAATGGTGGTTCATGGTCAAAACATTTTAATACATTTATTTGGCCTTTTTGTTCTCTGTGATGTGACACAATATTTTAGAGCATACCATTAAAATGTAAAGCTTTAATTTAATAAAATATAAGGACCACACAGCTAGTGGAAGTACTTTATTGAGTTGTGTTCCCAGAACCTTTAGGTCTATTACAAATATATAATAGTTAGCTTTTCTTTATAAATTTTATGTGCTGTCCTCACAGTATTATGATTTTTTTTTCTATCTGTGACATGGGTGGACAAATAAACAATTAGTATAATTTTGGTTTACTCTGTTTGTGTTTTGTCCCTTATCCCTGTACTTTTTTCCCCAGTAATGGATATATTAATACAAACAATCAGACAAACCCCTTTGCCTTTGTAGACAACCTTTTAATAATAGTAGTGTCTGGCCCAGGTAGAAATACCAGCTATATATTATGATGGATTAGTGGTCATCCCCCTTAATATCCTGGATCGACTGAAGAAACCAAGTAAAAGGTCCCCATGACAATTGACAATTGATACATTAGCACACAATTTAACTAAATATAAGCGTTAAAAAAACCCAGTTAAATTCAACCTGACGTAGTATCAGTTTTGCTTACTGGATATATCGGCTGCAAACTCCTCAATATATAACAATAACAATTAATAACATCAATCATACATGTAACACACACACACATTTATATATATATATATATATATATATATATAAATATATATATATATATATATATATATATATATATATATATATATATATATATATATAGTAAATCCTTTCAAAATACGAGACAGCACACCTTGATAGTGAAAAAAGTGGATTTATTCACCACATGCGACATTTCAGCCCTACTCCATGGGGCCTTTCTCAAGCATCTATATATATATATATATATATATATATATATATATATATATATGTATGTATATATATATATATATATATATATATATATATATATATATAATTTCACTAATGAGGCTAAGAAAACATCAGATTGACAATCAAGTCTACTGAGATACTGTGCTGTTTCTGATGGTTTATTTCTTGAAAATTGAAGTTTACATTTTACCATTCTCTTCATCCAAGTTGAGTTTACCCCCGCGCTCATGTGCTGCTAACAGTATTCACAAATATCAAATGTATGTAATGTATGTATGTAAAGTATGTAATGTTTAAAAAATACGTGCGACAAAGTAGTGATACTGTGGGTAAATTGTTTCTCGAATTCCTAAAATGGCTAATCTCATTCGATAGATTGCACTAAGTATACCTTTAAAAAAAACAACAACAAAAAATATATAATATTTTATAACACAAATTATTTTCCTTTTAAAGGTTCTTACACAATTTGTAACCTCATTTTCATAGTTATATTGTTGATAAGGTCGGAAAAAGACACAGGTCCATCAAGTCCAACCTATAATCCTACAGTGTTGATCCAGAGGAAGGCAAAAACTCCCATGAGGTGGATGGCAATTGAATCATTAAGGAAAACTCCAAATACGGCAATCAGAACAAATCCCTGGATCAACGTCCCATCTCCAAAATCTAGTACTCAAAACATGTAATATTATATTTTTCAACAAAGGCATCAAGGCCCTTCTTGAACTTGCTCAAAAAATCAACCATCACAACATCACATGGCAGAAAGTTCCATAGTCTCACTGCTCTTACAGTAAAGAATCCCTGTCTGTGATTATGGTGAATGCTATTTTCCACTCGATGTGACGGATGCCCCATTGTAATTGTTACAGGCCTAGGTGTAGAAAGATCTCTGTACGGTCTAATTATATATTTGTTCATTGTAATTAGATTCCCCATAACAGTCTTTTTTCTAAACGGAATAGCCACAGGCAGGGCCGGCCTTAGGCTACAGGGTGCCCTGTGCGGAACTGCCTTTTGGTGCCCCCCTGCTCCATTTATCATTATTATGTATTGTCGGCATTTGGTGCTTTTGTTTGTGCATTTGTCACGCCTAAAAATGCGTCGAAAATGCTTGGTTTAAGCGTCCTATTGACATCGCTAGTGCATACGACACGTTTTGTTTAACCCCTTCCCGCTCCTTGACGTACTATTACGTCATGGCAGCTGTATCGTTCGCGCTCCATGCCGTAATAGTACGTCTCGGGAGTAACGGCCGTTTCGGCCGTCCTCCCGACACATACAGGAGCTGTGACGCTGCTGTCTTGTTCAGCAGCTGTCACAGCTCCTACAGCGGGGACCGATCGCTGTGTCCCCGCTGATTAACCCCTTAAAAGCCGCGTTCTATAGAGATCGCGGCTTTTTAGGGGTTAAGCTGCCATCGCCGGCCTGCTACGCGATAGCGGCCGGCGATGGTGACTATGGCAACCGGACACCAAACAATGGCGTCCGGCTATGCCATAGACGGAAGCTTAGTGGGTCCTGACAACGTCAGGACCCACTATGCTTGCTGTCAGTGAGTAGCTGACAGTTCTAATACACTGCACTACGCATGTAGTGCAGTGTATTAGAATAGCGATCAGGGCCTCCTGCCCTCATGTCCCCTAGTGGGACAAAGTAATAAAGTTAAAAAAAAGTTAAAAAAAGATGTGTAAAAATAAGAAAATAAAAGATTTAAAAGTAATAAAAGTAAAAATCCCCCCTTTTCCCTTATCAGTCATTTATTATTAATAAAAATATATAAACAAACAAATAAACTATACATAATTGGTATCGCCGCGTCCGTAACGGCCTGAACTACAAAATTATTTCATTATTTATCCCGCACGGTGAACGCCGTAAGAGAAAATAATAATAAACCGAACCACAATCACAATTGTTTGGTCACTTCACCTCCCAAAAAATGGAATATAAAGAGATCAAAAAGTCGCATGTACCTAAAAATGGTACTGATCGAAACTACAGTTCGTTACGAAAAAAATAAGTCCTCGCACGGCTTTATTGATTGAAAAATAAAAACGTTATGGCTCTTAGAATAAGGTAACACAAAAAGTGAATGATTGTTTACAAAACGTATTTTATTGTGCAAACGCCATAAGACATAAAAAAAAACTATAAACATCTGGTATCGCCGTAATCGTATCGCCCCGCAGAATAAAGTGAATATGTCATTTATAGCGCACGGTGAACGCTGTAAAAAAAAAAGAATAAAAAAACAATAGTAGAATTGCTGTTTTTTAGTCACCACGCCACCTAAAAATAGAATAAAAACTGATCAAAAAGCCGCATGCACCCCAAGAAAACTACAATGGATTCCTCAAGGGGTCTAGTTTCCAAATTGGGGTCACTTTTGGGGGGTTCCCAATGTTTTGGCACCACAAGACCTCTTCAAACCGGACATGGTGCCTAATAAAAAAGAGGCTTCAAAATCCACTAGGTGCTCCTTTGCTTCGGAGGCCGGGGCTTCAGTCCATTACCGCCCGAGAGCCACATGGGGGATATTTATCAAAATTGCAGAATCTGGGCAATAAGTATTGAGTTGCGTTTCTCTGATAAATCCTTTTGTGTTATAAAAAAAATGGTATAAAGAGGATTTTCTGACAAAAAAAAAATGTAAATTTCACCTCTACTTTGCTCTAAATTTCTGTGAAACACCTAAAGGGTTCATAAACTTTCTAAATGCTGTTGTGAATACTTTGAGGGGTCTAGTTTCTAAAATGGGGTATTTGATAGGGGTTTCTAATATATGGGCCCCTCAAAGCAATTTCAGAACTGAACTGTAACCTAAAAAAATAAATAAATGAGGCAATACTTCGCTTCTTACATTATACTGATAATGAGCCGTGCCCACCCCGAGATGACCCCAGTTTTGACCGTTTGTATAAACGGAGACCCCTATTAGACCGTTCAAGTGCCCGGTTTTCCCCAGCATACACCCCGAGAAGTGTATTTCTATTGATGAGTCCCTGGTACATTTTAAAGGGAGGGTTCAATTCCGCGAGTACCTGCCGGGTAAGAGGGCAAGGTATGGCGTGAAGATGTATAAGCTGTGAGAGAGTGCATCAGAGTATACCTACAGGTTTAGGATATATGAAGGAAAGGCCACCCCCAAACCAGACTGCATCCTGGACTACAATAGGTACATGGGGAGGGGTGGACTTGTAAGATCAAGCCCTGAAGCCCTACAGCGCCATGCGGTGTGGTATAAGAAGCTGGCCGGGCACATCATACAGATGGCTTTGTACAATGCGTACATGCTACGTCGATGTGCAGGCCAGACGGGAACTTTCCTGGAATTTCAAGAGGTGATTATCAAGAACCTAATCTTTAGGGACCAAGAAGGGGGGGCACCCAGTACTTCTGGAAGCGAGCCCACACGCATCGTACCAGGGCAACACTTTCCAGGAGAAGTTCCCCAAACTGGCAAGAAGGGAAAAAGTCAAAAGAGGTGCAATGTCTGCTATAAGAGGGCGATAAGGGATGACACAATATATCAATGTGACACGTGTCCCGAAAAACCAGAGCTCTGTATGAAAGTGTTTTAAAATGTATCATACATCCCTTGGTTTATAATTTACCCCAATTTTACTTACCCTGATGCACTCCACACAGCTTATCCCCCCTCGTCTTTTCCCTCTGGGCCCTGCTGTGTGTCCAGGCAGCTGATAACAGCCACATGTAGGGTATTGCCATACCCGGGAGAACCCACATTACAGTTTATGGGGTGTAGGTCTCCGGTCAAAATGCTCACTACACCTCTAGATGAATGCCTTAAGGGTGTAGTTTTTAAAACGGGGTCACTTCTTGCGGGTTTCAACTGTACTGGTACCTCAGGGGCTTCTGCATACATGACTTCGCACTAGAAAATCCCCAGTAGGCCAAATGGTGGTCCTTTCCTTCAGAGCCCTCCCATGGGCCCAAACGGCAGTTTATCACAACAAATGGGGTATTGCGGCCCTCAGAACAAATTGCGCAACAGAATGGGGTATTTTGTTTCTTGTGAAAATAATAAATTTTCAGCCAAAACAACATATTATTTGAAAAAAATAATTTTGTTTTTATTCCCAGCCCAATTCAAATAAGTTCGGTGAAAAAACTATGGGGTCAAAATGGTCACAACACCCATAAATGAATTCCTTGAGGGGTGTAGTTTCCAAAATGGGGTAATTTGTGGTGGGTTTCTATTGCTTTGATACCTCTGGGGCTCTGCAAATGCGACATGGCACCCGAAAACCAATCCAGCAAAATCTGTACTCCAAAGAACACACAGCGCTCCTTTCCTTCTGAGCCCTCCCATGGGCCCAAACGGCAGTTTATCACCACAAAAGGGGTATTGCCGCACTCAGGACAAATTGGGCAACAAAATGGAGTATTTTATTTCTTGTGAAAATAAGAATTTTTGAGCTAAAATTACATATTATTGGAAAAAAAATATATTTTTTGAATTCCCAGCCCAATTCAAATAAGTTCTGTGAAGAAACTATGGAGTCTAAATGGTCACATTACCCATAAATGAATTCCTTGAGGGGTGTAGTTTCCAAAATGGGGTCACTTCTGGTGGGTTTCCATTGCTTTGATACCTCTGGGGCTCTGCAAATGCGACATGGCACCCGAAAACCAAACCAGCAAAATCTGTACTCCAAAGAACACACAGCGCTCCTTCCCTTCTGAGGCCTCCCATGGGCCCAAACGGCAGTTTATTGCCACAAATGGGGTATTGATGCACTCAGGAGAAATTGGGCAACAAAATTGAGTATTTTGTTCCCTGTGAAAATAAGAAATTTTGGTAAAAAATTACATCTTATTGGAAAAAATGTCATTTTTTTAATGTCACAGCCCAATTGAAATAGGTGCTGTGAAAAAACTGTGTGGTCAAAATGCTAACAACAACCATAAATGAATTCCTTGAGGGTTGTAGTTTCCAAAATGGGGTCTCTTTTGGTGGGTTTCCATTGCTTTGATACCTCTGAGGCTCTGCAAATGCGACATGGCACCCGAAAACCAATCCAACAAAATCTGGACTCCAACAAACACATAGCGCTCCTTTCCTTCTGAGCCCTCCCATGGGCCCAAACGGCAGTTTATCACCACAAATGGGGTATTGCCACACTAAGGACAAATTGGGCAACAAAATGGGGTATTTTGTTCCCTGTGAAAATAAGAAATTTTGATCACAAATGACATTTTATTGGAAAAAATGAAATTTTTTTCATTTCAGAGCCCAATTCAAATACGTGCTGTGAAAAAACTGTGCGGTCAAAATGGTAACAACAACCCTAAATGAATTCCTTGAGGGGTGTAGTTTCCAAAATGGGGTCACTATTGGGGGATTCCTACTGTTTTGACACCTCAACACCTCTTCAAACCTGGCATGCTGCCTAAAATATATTCTAATAAAAAAGAGGACTCAAAATGCACTAGGTGCTTCTTTGCTTCTAGGGCTTGTGTTTTAGTCCACGAGCACACTAGAGCCACACGTGGGACATTTCTAAAAACGGCAGAATCTGGACAATACATATTTAGTTGTGTTTCTCTGGTAAAACCTTCTTTGTTACAGAAAAAAAAATGAATAAAATTGAAATTCAGCAAGAAAAATGAAATTTGCAAATTTCACCTCCACTTTGCTTTAATTCCTGTGAAATGCCTGAAGGGTTAAAAAACTTTCTAACTGCTGTTTTGAATACTTTGAGGGGTCTAGTTTTTAAAATGGGGTGTTTTATCAGGGTTTCTAATACATAGGCCCCACAAAGCCACTTCAGAACTCAAGAGGTACCTTTAAAAAAAGGCTTTTGAAATTTTCTTAAAAATATGAGAAATTGCTGTTTATGTTCTAAGCCTTGTAACGTCCAAGAAAAATAAAAGAATGTTCAAAAAACGATGCCAATCTAAAGTAGACATATGGGAAATGTGAACTAGTAACTATTTCGGGTGGTATAACCGTCTGTTTTACAAGCAGATGCATTTAAATTCTGAAAAATGCAATTTTTTCAAAATTTTCTCTCAATTTTGCAATTTTTCACCAATAAACACTGAATATATCGACCAAATTTTACCACGAACATGAAGCCCAATGTGTCACGAGAAAACAATCTCAGAATCGCTTGGGTAGGTTTAAGCATTCCGACGTTATTACCACATAAAGTGAAATATGTCAGATTTGAAAAATGGGCTCTGAGCCTTAAGGCCAAAACTAGGCTGCGTCCTTAAGGGGTTAAGAATATGTTGCGTCAAAAAAAATAAGTGGCAGGTCAATTCTTTGGCATGTAAAATACGCCGAAAATGCACCAAAATCGCAGCAAATTTCTAGAGTCAATGGGAGTTCTGATAGCGCGGCAAAAAAACACGCGGAAGGCGTGCAAAAAACACGATGAATACGCGTCAAAAGCGCCTGTAGTTTAAAAAGAACTTTACAAAAACACTAGTGTTTTTAGGGTATGTGCACGTACAAAGTAAAAAAACGTCTCAAAATACAGAGCTGTTTTCAAGGTAAAACAGCTCCTGATTTTCAGCGGTTTTTATTCAAAGTCGCGTTTTTCGCTGCGTTTTTAACAGCTGTTTTTGGAGCTGTTTTTCTATAGAGTCTATGAAAAACGGCCCCAAAAATGGCTGAAGAAGTGACATGCACTTCTTTTTCGTGGCTGTATTTTTTCGCGGCCGCTTTTCAAAACGGCCGCGTAAAAAACGCCCCGTCGGAACAGGACGCCGTTTTCCTAATGGGAAGATGTTTGGAAGCATTCTGCTTCCGATTTTTCCGCCATTTTTAGCACAGTGTGAACAAGGCCTATGTTTTGGTAAGGCTGTTTTAACATTACGTCCAGTCTGATCATTTATTATATGTGGCGGAAAAGCTCCTGGCGCATACATTAAACGCTCCTGCTCTGCGTTTGGTACCTTGTACACTCCTGGTTTGACTCGGCTCGTTCACTACTCTCCTGCTCTGCGTTTGGTACCTCGTACACTCCTGGTTTGACTCGGCTCGTTCACTACTCCTGTTGCTCACGGTGTTGCCGTGGGCAACTGCCCCATATCCCTTAGCTTCTGTGTACCCTTGTCTGTTTGTCTGTCGTACACATATTGAGCGTAGGGACCGTCGCCCAGTTGTACGCCGTCGCCTAGGATGGGCCGTGCAAGTAGGCAGGGACTGAGTGTCGGGTAGATTAGGGCTCACCTGTCTGTCTCCCTACCCCGTCATTACACTATCAGTGTGTTTGGTGCAACTTTCTAAATACTTTTTATTAAAAATTATTTGTACTTTTTCAGATACAGCGGCTTTGTAATCTGTATATAGAGCAGCTGTATCGTGCTCTGAAACCTGTATCCGTCAGATTCATGGCAGTGACAGGTTCAGTGTCAGTGGGCCCGGCGTGTCTCTGACACGCAGGATCCAACTGCGATAGATCACATGTAAATTATGAACTTAGATGTGATTGGTAACAGCTCGAAACACGCAGGACCCGCTGACACTGAACACATCAGTCCCGCTGACCTGATGGATACAGGATTCAGCACTAGATACAGCATCTCTGTACACAGGATACACAGCAGATAGACATTTTTATTAAACAAAAAATAAAAAGCAAAAAACTATTTCAAAGGTGTACATAGTTTTTAAAAAAGATATTTTAAATTGAAGATATTAATATTTTCACTAATTAAAGCAACTCCTTCAATCTACTGGATCGAATGTAAAAGCCATATTTGGCTCTTCTGACTTTCTACGATCATGATAGTTTTACCTAAAATGACATATTAAATTCATATTCAAATCTTGAAAAGTGTGACATTTCATGCAGTGCTAAATTAAACAGGATATTTCTGAAGTAAAGAAAATGTAAAATGTCACGAGTAAATACCAAATTTAAACCACATGTTCTGCAAGACTATGACATCTAGTACTGTATTCTACCAGAACTGGGAAGTGTACCGTATTGTAAGCTCTTCCTACACAAAACAAAATCCTCTGTGGGTTAAAGATATTGCCTCATAAGCGTACGTGCACACACTGCGGGAATGATGCTGCAAAGAGCTGCACCATAACCAATGCGCAAAAATTGTGGTGAAGAATAAAATAGGTTTTATTCACAGTTTTATTGGGCTTTTGGTCACAACCTTTTTAAAGCAACAATTCTAGGAAAGTGTTTTGGGCATGCTGAGACGTGGGCTAAATTTTCCGCTGCAGATTCTGCCACAAAAGTGTGGCAATTACAGAACGAATCTGCTGCAAAATCCACATATGTGATGGTTCATCCAGACGTAGTGGATTTTGTAACAGACTTGCTTTATGTTTCGGCCTATGTACTGCAAAGGCTGAAATCCACAGTGAAAATCTTCTGCTTCTCCGCAAATGACTGAGCAAGCTGCAGAATGAAAATTTTGCACCGCAAGATACTTTCCACACTGTTGTTTTCTGCAGAAGTAAAATAAAAAGCTATAGAAACTAAAGAAAGAAAAGTCTGATGTGAATTTCCATTACGGCCTGTCCACAGAAAATCCGATACGTCTGAACATGCCTTTTCTACAATTGTCTTTTTGGAAACCCAAATTGTGGTAACACACATGAATAAAACAAGGAGACGCGGTTTTAATTCTGCAGTTTTTTCGATTAAAGCGAATCAAAAATCTGTGGAAATCTCACAATAAATTATGGAATAAGCTAACAAATAGGGTATGTTGCAGTTTTATAAGGCAGCTCACCTTAAATATGGCACTGTGTGAATGGGATTTAATGAAATCCCATTCACTGCAGTGTGAAATTTGGTTGCTGCGGTAAAAAACGCAGCAAAGCCATAACATGTATAAATGCCCTGAGATATTGTGTATATAAAAAGATTTATTGGAAAAACACAATTTATCGAAATTTACGATTTGCTCACTAGTGTTAGAATTGTCTATCATATTTTGCTATTTGTTACGACTGGCAAAGTCTTGAAATAATCTAGACTAGAGGACAAATATGGTGTCGACAGGATACTACAATGTCCTGATTTCACATAAAATAATGTGACCTCTTTCATTTTCTCATGGTTCCTTTAACCCTCAGCTGCAACAATACAAGAGCAGTGCATTATATCCGAATCCCAAGCACTTCCAGTGATGTCAATAAAAGTACCATTACACGATTACAACTTAATGAATTGCCCTAGGGTTAAAGAACGTTGTCACATATGTATAAGCAAGCTATATTATAATTCCACAGTAATGTAAAGGAACACTAGACATAGTGTAGGAATTACGTCCTGTCATCTTAAAACATTTACATGAATGTTCTTAGGTAGTATTGGTTAGCTCAATGGGTCATTAAGTGCAGAGTGAAATATACATTTTCCTATTAACTATGCAATTATGTTTAAAATCATAATGCCATTCTATACAAAATGTCACTGGAAATGTCCTCAGGGAATGAATATAGAGATCACAGCCTCTGATTGCAAAAAGAATGAATATACTGTTCAAATATAATTCTGAAGAAGTGCAATTACAATGATACCTGAGCTGTGTCAATTGGTTTCCTGCTTAAAACCAAAACTTCTAGCGTAGAATATGAATCCGATGCAAAATTATTCTTTAATTTCGTTTGTGGATTTGAAATAAAATAAAAAATATATAAATAATTGGTTGAAAATAATCTGAATGTATTATTTGATGTAGAAGAAGGACGTGCATTGCTGGTCAAATGACAACAAACACAATTCCTATTAAAGCTCGGGCAACATCTGTTTTAGTTCAGCTCTATTCAAAAGCAGAAATATGTAAATGAAGCTATGTTATTTGGCAGAACAGAGATTAGTTGATCCACCATTTAGATTAAATTGCTCAACAAATCAAGAGGCTGCTACGGATGTTGCGCTGATCTTAAGTTGACCAGTCCAATGCAAAATTACACATTTACCTAAACCTCGCACAGATAAATAAAAAGGAATGAAGCTGGCCAATTTCCAAAGGAATTCATGTGATTTATAAGTTCAACCCATTTTTCAGAAGAACTAATGTATAAACATTTTTGCAAACAATTTTTTCCTATCTTTACAGATACATACACGTATTTTAATAAAATATTCCCTTACACGGAACCTTTTTGGTGCTAGTTTTTATTGTGTATATGAACAGATCATTACAATTTTGTTATACTGGTATTTTGTGGGATAACATTTTTGTTTTCTCTGTGTCCTGAATGTCTAAAGGTGGCCATGGACATTAGATGAATGTCAACAGACCCCGTCGATATTAGCAGGACCAGCCGACCATCTAATGTGTATCCGAGTGTCCTGACTTTCCCCTAAAGGCAGATGTTTGGGGATGAAAGGATCTGGCTGTTGGATTTTAAAATTTCTGATATTTTTGTTCGTAAGGAGATAAGCCGCTGCCAGGAGTGTTTGGCAGCGGCTTACTCCTAACTCCCTATTGCTCGACCGAGTGTGCATGTGTGAGGGGGAATAGGTGTCAGGCGAATATGAGTATAGCCGAAAGCTATTGAAAGTTTTTAGCCAGCTTTAGAAGTCTAAGATAAACCACGTTCATTGATATGTGTCATGTGACTGGTCACAGCCAATGGTTGTGAGGCTGTAATGAGGGAGAGTGGATAGAAGATAGGATAGGAAGTCTCACGTTTTACCCATCGTATATACCAACTACCAATGATGAGTGTGTGAACAAAATAAACTAAATAAATTTGAATTTTATTATGATTCTTGGAGCAAAAAGGACTAACTACATATAGTTTGTTGCAGTGCTGCTCCTGGCTGCAGCTCAGCGAGTCAGACACTCTGCGTTATTAGTAAGCAATGGAGGTAAGTATTTAGATTAAAAAGTGTGTATTAGAGCCCCCCCCGACATGTTTTGCTGTGCTATACAGCGTCCTCAGGGGTTCAGGGGCTTAATGAGATCGCGTCGAAAAAGCCACGTTGTTTTAAGCTGTCACAACGCAACAGCCGGAGAATCACTGCCACCAATCACAGGGCATCATTGCGGCCGGGCCCCCATGACGCCGTAACTGACAAATTAACTGGCCAATCGGTGATGTCACACCGAGGCCAATGAGAGGGAAGCTTGTGCCTCCACTCAGCGCCACGCAAGGGGGAAGAAACCAAGTCCCCGCCCCCTCTTCCCCGCGACTGATACCACAGGCAGCCAATCGAATAGACGGCTCAGCTGCATCATTGTAAATCCTCCCGTGCCAGGTCATACAAATGCCGCACCACAGAGAGTAACAGATCACTCCCATGCTGCGATACCGCACCTGCACCTGACAAGCACCAATACAAAACAAAACAAAGTGCAAAATCAGTGCAACACATTAGGCGCCACTCTCTGCGATAGCACCACAAAGATCAAGTTGTCAATCACTAACTGCACTTCTATGTAGAATCTATGTTACACTTCACTTTTGTCTTATCTTGTGTGTTATCATAACCCAGCAGCACCACATAGGGTCAGGGACAATACATCGTTCATGCATGGTGCGGAGCTCGTCACAAATAGTAGAGAATTATAAGTGTCCAGGCGGCATCCGCATACCGCCACTCCGGCAAAACCGCATGGTGTGAACGAACACCCATTGATGCATAAGTGTAAACATGAACCAAGGGGACCCAGTGCTGACTTAGGCATACTGGTAGATAGAGTCACGGCGATGGGGCAGAGGTAAGTGTCCGCCCCCCCTCGGGGTACGTGGTCACATTATATCATCCAACATTAGGGGGCATATCGACCAAAGGGTCGACGTCCAATGAAGGTGGCAGAAATACATATAAACATAAAATGGCGCAATCTTTCAATACATGATAAAAGAGAAAAGAAACCATAGGGAGTCAATATTACCTTATCCTATCGACTGAAAAAATAGAAAGAGTTTTTCAGCATCATATAACGATTGATCGGACAGAAAGGTGTGCAATATCGCACTATACCCTCCACTAAAAACCAGTAAATACGTATAGTATATAGTAGGTGGTCAGCCCAACCACATTGCCCATGAATACGTCCATCTGCATGTGTCACACGTATCCACAGTAGACAGAAGTTCTTCCATCAGATAAAAGCTGCAAAATTGAAGCCCTCATTGAGTCCAGTGGGACTCAAAGTATTGAGGCGATATATCCATCTAGCCTCTTCCTGCAATAATCTGCGGTCCAGATTGCCCGAACGCGGGCCCATCCTGATCAAAGATACTCCCCAAAACTTCAGTACCCGGGTATCACCACCATGCAGAGAGCGGACATGTCTCGACAGTGGCGTATCTTCCTTCCCGGTGATGGAGAAACAGTGTGGTGATAGTGGTATCGCCAGGATGGAGGATAGGATCTTACGTGACCTGGAGACATTATTACTTGAAAACGAGGTGGGTGGCACTGTTGCAGAGGGCCCCTTTTCGTCCCTTAAACCCAGATCTAGACTTACTCCACCTTTCTCACAATACGCTCACATAGACATTTTTGTCAAGATGGTGAGTGCAGACTTGAAAAAATTTAGATCAAATAGAGAGAATAAATTTAGTAATCTGGACGCGACAGAGAGGGTGGCACTTGAGGACCTGTGTCAAAACGAACAACTTATCATCAAACCCTCTGATAAGGGTGGGAACATTGTCGTAATGGACGAAAAAGATTATGTCCTAATGGTGCATAGGTTGTTGGACGACAAGTCCACGTACACCATTCTAGACAAAAACCCTACAGACAATTATCTTATTGAACTTAGAACCATCCTTGTCGAGGCAAAGACACAGAATATCATCACAAAAGATGAATTGAAATCAATGTTCATCCCTAGTCCTACAATCCCTACTTTTTACGCGCTCTCCAAGATACACAAGACCAGTCGCCCTGTCCCTGGCAGGCCCATTGTATCAGGCAATGATAGCCTTACCCAAGGCATCAGCCTCTATGTGGATGAGATATTATCATCATTTGTTAGCTCACTACCGTCATACCTCAAAGATACCAAAGACACTATTACCAGGATCCAGGATATCCAGGTCAATTTATCTACCCTGATTGCCAGTATAGACGTGGAGTCCCTTTACACAAGCATACAACATGAATTGGGTATTATTGCAGTCACTCATTTTTTGAGCACTAGGGGCACACAATTTCAGATGCACAATAGTTTTGTTCTATCACTCTTACGGTTTCTTTTGACTCATAATTATTTCATTTTCGATAGGAAATTTTATCACCAGACGAAAGGCACAGCAATGGGCACACCATGTGCCCCCACCTACGCAAACTTATTTTTGGGGTGGTGGGAAGATACAATAGTTTTTACAGACGATCTACTCTGCTACACCTGTCACATACTATTCTGGGGTCGTTACATAGACGACATACTGATACTCTGGGAGGGAGATTCCACCACTTTCCTGGACTTCATGTCTATACTGAACAATAATGCTATTGGTATGAGGGTCACGTACGAAATTCACCATAAAGAAATTGTATTCCTTGATCTCCGGATATCCCTGGACCCTGATGGTAGTGTCCAGACCAAGATTAGCCGTAAGCCTATGGCCACTAACAGTCTTCTCCACTGGGAGAGTCATCATCCCCCAGCTTTGAAAAGGGGTATCCCAGTGGGTCAGTACCTGAGAGCTAGAAGGAACTGTTCAGATGAAGCATCTTTCGAGACTGAGTGTGATGGTCTCTTTCAGAAATTCACAGCCCGTGGTTACCCTAAAAAACATCTACATAGGGCCTATGCCAGGGCCAGGGCGACAAAAAGACAGGATCTCCTGTGCGGATCGGTATCCATCAAAAATGCTAACTCCGCTGTACCCACCTCGGTCATTAGATGCATTGGGACTTATGATGCATGCTCCTCCCAGGTCAGAAAGATCCTGGAGAAACACTGGCCTATTTTAAGAGCAGATCCTGACCTACATGACCGGATTTCCCCAGTCCCTAGTGTTACATATAGGAGGGGGAAGAACCTACGGGAACATTTGGTTCATAGTCACTACTCGCAACCGTCATCTACTTCGAAGTGTTGGCTTAAGACGGCGATTACGGGCTCACATCCGTGTGGCAGATGTTCATTCTGCCCCTATATGCCCGTCACAAAAAACTTTTTGAATATCTCTGATGGTAAGACCTATCAGATAAAACAATTTATGAACTGTCAGAGTAGTGGCCTAGTTTATGCGGCTCAATGCCCATGTCCTAAACTGTACATAGGAAAGACTATTCAGGAACTTAGGAGGAGAATTTCTCGACACTGTTTCTCCATCACCGGGAAGGAAGATACGCCACTGTCGAGACATGTCCGCTCTATGCATGGTGGTGATACCCGGGTACTGAAGTTTTGGGGAGTATCTTTGATCAGGATGGGCCCGCGTTCGGGCAATCTGGACCGCAGATTATTGCAGGAAGAGGCTAGATGGATATATCGCCTCAATACTTTGAGTCCCACTGGACTCAATGAGGGCTTCAATTTTGCAGCTTTAATCTGATGGAAGAACTTCTGTCTACTGTGGATACGTGTGACACATGCAGATGGACGTATTCATGGGCAATGTGGTTGGGCTGACCACCTACTATATACTATACGTATTTACTGGTTTTTAGTGGAGGGTATAGTGCGATATTGCACACCTTTCTGTCCGATCAATCGTTATATGATGCTGAAAAACTCTTTCTATTTTTTCAGTCGATAGGATAAGGTAATACTGACTGCCTATGGTTTCTTTTCTCTTTTATCATGTATTGAAAGATTGCACCATTTTATGTTTATATGTATTTCTGCCACCTTCATTGGACGTCGACCCTTTGGTCGATATGCCCCCTAATGTTGGATGATATAATGTGACCACGTACCCCGAGGGGGGGCGGACACTTACCTCTGCCCCATCACCGTGACTCTATCTACCAGTATGCCTAAGTCAGCACTGGGTCCCCTTGGTTCATGTATACACTTATGCATCAATGGGTGTTCGTTCACACCATGCGGTTTTGCCGGAGTGGCGGTATGCGGATGCCGCCTGGACACTTATGAGCCTTTACTATTTGTGACGAGCTCCGCACCATGCATGAACGATGTATTGTCCCTGACCCTATGTGGTGCTGCTGGGTTATGATAACACACAAGATAAGACAAAAGGGAAGTGTAACATAGATTCTACATAGAAGTGCAGTTAGTGATTGACAACTTGATCTTTGTGGTGCTATCGCAGAGAGCGGCGCCTAATGTGTTGCACTGATTTTGCACTTTGTTTTGTTTTGTATTGGTGCTTGTCAGGTGCAGGTGCGGTATCGCAGCATGGGTGTGATCTGTTACTCTCTGTGGTGCGGCATTTGTATGACCTGGCACGGGAGGATTTACAATGATGCAGCTGAGCCGTCTATTCGATTGGCTGCCTGTGGTATCAGTCGCGGGGAAGAGGGGGCGGGGACTTGGTTTCTTCCCCCTTGCGTGGCGCTGAGTGGAGGCATAGGCTTCCCTCTCATTGGCCTCGGTGTTACATCACCGATTGGCCAGTTAATTTGTCAGTTACGGCGTCATGGGGGCCCGGCCGCAATGATGCCCTGTGATTGGTGGCAGTGATTCTCCGGCTGTTCCGTTGTGACAGCTTAAAACAACGTGGCTTTTTCGGCGCGATCTCATTAAGCCCCTAACCCCTGAGGACGCTGTATAGCACAGCGAAACATGTCGGGGGGCTCTAATACACACTTTTTAATCTAAATACTTACCTCCATTGCTTACTAATAACGCAGAGTGTCTGACTCGCTGAGCTGCAGCCAGGAGCAGCACTGCAACTGATATACATATATGTGGTGCACAGCCTATTCAATCATAAATGGAGGTGATATTTCTCATTTTAAAACAAACTATATGTAGTTAGTCCTTTTTGCTCCAAGAAGCATAATAAAATTCAAATTTATTTAGTTTATTTTGTTCACACACTCATCATTGGTAGTTGGTGTTAGAGGAATTGCTCTGCTGGTAACAGCTTTTTGTAAATATATGGTCAATTATTCCTACTAACTGCCGGGGTCCTCTTTTGTTCTTGTACCCATCGTATATATGCACACAATAGGCATATCATATAGGTGTATCCATCCATATCTGTGTGTTTCCTGTGAGAACATATCTGGGCCTATAGCGTATTATATAACCACGTATATACACAGAAAACGTAGAGAACATACACAAAACCACTGGCAGCCTGTCCACTTCACAGTATGTGCGGGGTTTAAACAAAATGGCCCCTGCCATTGTGCTGTTGTTTCGTTTATGATGTACAACTACACTGATATCCTTCTCTACAAATGACTCTCCCAGTTTTACCTTTTGAGGTCAAACATGCATGCAGGTTTTTAGTATGCAGAAGCTTAAATTTACATTTAGCCAAACAAAATATCACTTGCCAAGTGGATGCTCAAACATTCAATTGTGTCTAGGTCATGTTGTAAGTATGAACATCTTTCACAGACTGTATTACATTATATAGCTTGGAATCCCCCCCCCCCCCAACAGACAGAGACAGTGCTATTAATCCCATCCCCTATATCATTTATAAATAAATTGAGTAATAATGATCTCAGCAGTGAACCTTGGGGTATTTGGTAATTTTTTTACCACAACTTTCTGGATATGGTCCATGAGCCAATTTTCGATCCAGCTACAACCTCAGTTTTCTAAAGCAAGTGGCTTTCATTTACACAAGAGGCGTTTATGAGGGACAGTGTGAAGTGTTCTTTTTTTTTTTGCAGACTCCAAAAATACTATATACAAAACCTCCTGTCTGTAATTTTTTTTATATATATGGCTTGCGTACGTTTATATCACCAGATTCATAAGAATAAATTATAGACACCTTTGTGGTAATAAACAAGCCAAACATTAGTGACTAAGTGACTAGAGAATGCTTTATCAATGAGATAACTGTTTGTAATGTTTTAATGTGAGCTCCTCCTTGAATTATTATACACAATTGATGATAATTTGGGTAATTTAAAAAATATTAAATTTATTTACCAAATTCATAATAATAAGAAACAAGTATTAATAAATACCAAAGAGCAGATTTGTCTCACTCACTACCCATATAGAAAAAACACCATGGTCAGTAAGTATAACAGATATAATATCAAGAAATAACTTCATGAAAAACATGCACGATTATATACGGAGCAGACAATCGATTCATAAATTAAAAAAATTACAAATTCATACAAGCATAATTATATCTATGTCCCCAGTATATAAATAATAACTTCATGAGAAATTCCATAACTATAATATCCATTACATAGGCCAGTAAAATTCATGAGAAAAAAGGGGAAGAATAAGAGGAGTATAGCAGCCGATCCCATCCATATTTAGTAGTTCTCATAGAGAGATTGTCTCATTATGATCAGTACGTGAATGTCTTCTGTGGATCAGTATTCCATATTATATTTTAAGGATGTCTGTAACATTTTTGCTGCAATTTGACATTCTGAATATCAAGATTAGGGGGGGCAATAATGCTCTATGAGAGCTATTGAATATGGATTGGGTCGGCTGCTATACTCCTATTATTCTCCTTTTTTTTTTCTCATGAATTTCACTGGCCTATGTAATGGCTTTTATGTTTATTGAATTATTACGGTTGTGGAAAGGCAAATGTACTCTGTATTTATTAATACATGTTTCTTATTATTATAAATTGAATAAATAAATGATATCTTTTTTAAATTACCCAAATTATTTCTAATTTCTAGCTTGAGTGCAGGACACATATTGCCCAACAAGTGCGTTATTATTTTGGATGCATTTCTAGGTTGTTGGGCATCTAGCATTGTATAATTTAACTAGAATTTTTGAGATAGTCATCTAGTTTTCTTTTTCTCTATATGATTCCTAGTTTTGCAACTTTTTACGAGGATAACATGGATTTTCCACCAGTGGTAATGATTCACCCTTACAATAGCATACATAAAAAATACTTACCGAGTTATACATTATTTTAATATTCATTACTACCATTGACTGTTTTGCTTAGATCTAAAAGCCTCCATGATATCAGCTAAGGTACTGAGTATGACTGCTAGTTTAGATAAATCCCATTGCTTAATAAAATAAAGCGATGGGGGAAGGGAGGAAATGGAGACTGGGAAAACAAAAATGTTTTTGCCCTGAAGTGACTTGTCAAACAATGTAAAGTTCTATTATAAATTTTTTGTACATACAGTATCTGTTTATATACGAGGATGTCTTAATAGGCTGGGCACTATTAGTGCTCGTCACCTGTGAAAATACATCTGATCGACTATGACAACTTCGAAATAACTGAAAAGAATATTTAAAGATTTACAGGACACTTTTTTAAATGTTTACCCACTTTTTTAGTTTGTTAACATACAAGTATTAGCTCCATATTCTTTGTTGTTTTACAAAAATTTTTAAGAAAAAGAACCAGAGAAGTTAAAACAAGGGGGTTATAAATATTGTTGCCATCTCCCTTTATTGTTGTTGATCACAAAGATTTGTCAGGACCGGACTATAGGGAGGGCAGAGGGGGCAATTGCCAAGGGGTTGCCCCCACCGAAAGGTCTGCACCACACAGTTTTCTCCAGTCCTACCAAGACATTTCCAATAGCAAGTGAATTTAAAAATATTTAAAGCATACATCCAATATAAAGGTTTTAATATGTGGAAGAAGGGCTTATTATACAGCTTTCATAAGTAGGGACAGAACTCCATTCTCCTTGTATGGAGCTCTTGGACAGATTATTGGGCATGTAAAAACAAAACCAACCCCTGCCAAACCCTGTTTTCCCCAACAACAGACACCAAGAGAAGGTGGAGCTGGCCTCATACATATGAGAGTGTCAACAGGTCCTCTTGACATCATTGGTATCTGCCAATAGTTGTCCCCTGTTTATGTACATTATGAGCTAGTTACACAAGACAATGCTACTGGGGGGAGGGGCACTAATTATTTTTTTTGTCTGCCAATCTAGATGGGGTGCGGAGGCAGTACTGAGTAAATTAATATGCAAATGAATGAAAGACTGAATTATCTTTTGTCAAGAAAAACAGCACTTAAAAAATTAAGTAGTACTTTTTAAATTCCTACATAGATGTGTTTTTAATTAATTGATTGATTATCTGTTCATTTTCATTATTAATATTATTATTAATAATAATAATAATAATAATAATTATTATACTTAACAGTATTGTTTAAAACAAGCAAGATTTTTACTAACGTCTTAAAATAATGAAAAAGATAAAAAATAGAAAAAATTGCAACATAAAAATAAAGAAAAAACAAACAAAAATTACTTACCTCTTAGGTAAATTGAAATATTAACTCATATTCAGAATGGACCAGTTTGCTTATTTATCTGTGCCATGGTGGATTTTTTTTTTCTATCATTCTGCTAAATTGACCTTTAGAATGTTTACCATACTACCAGCTTTCAGATGCTAAGGTTGATCTCGCTCAAACAAATACACTTCCCACTTTGGAACATTCACTGAAACATATCTAGAGGTAATACTGATGTGACAAATAAATACAAGTTGCTTTTACAAGTGTAAAACCGACAGATCAAATGCTGACCTGAACTGTAGTTCTGAATGTAGACTGTGTTGTATTTCAAAAATACCACAGCATCATTTACGGTGAACAACCCTTTGTAATCTTAATCTTCTTTTATGCTTTTATGTCACTCTGAACCCCCCAAGGTTAAAGATAGAGATTTAAACCTTAAATACAAATCCAGCCTTCAAACTTGGAATTATGTTTGCCTTTAAATGCTACTGATCAACGGCAAATTCTTTGAAAAATAAAGAAAAACCCTTTTGAACCCTGTAAATCCATGCGCTCCTATCTTTATGTACTATGAGATGGATAGAAGACACTGATGTTTTTGCCATTATACCAGGCAGGAGAGGTTCAGACCAATTTAATTGGTGTGAGGTCTAGTCACAAAAAAATGCTATTGTAACAGTTGAATTGTTGCTCATAATTGAATAAAATTTTCATTGGACATATGTATGATTGCCTGCCGTGGACAATTCTGAAAGATACTACAATCACATAACATCTGGATATAATTAGGCTTGAACTATACTAATTGTAAATAATCCTTTTTATCTCTTATCTATCTATCTATCTATCTATCTATCTATCTATCTATCTATCTATCTATCTATCTATCTATCTATCTATCTATCTATCTATCTATCTATCTGTCTGTCTGTCTGTCTGTCTGTCTGTCTGTCTGTCTGTCTGTATCTATCTATCTATCTATCTATCTATCTATCTATCTATCTATCTATCTATCTATCTATCTATCTATCTATCTATCTATCTATCATCTGTCTGTCTGTCTGTCTGTCTGTCTGTCTGTCTGTCTATCTATCTGTCTGTCTGTCTGTCTGTCTATCTGTCTGTTTGTCTATCTATCATCATCTAGCTATCTATCTGTTTATAAATAAACCATAAATCAGGCAAGCAGAAACATAAACAATAGATTTCACACTTATTAATAAAATCATATCAATTGTGGTCTTAATTTCAAATTGCATCCTCTACTCATCTCTTTGACACAATCTGATAAAATAGACTTGTCAGTAATACACCTTTTCTGCTTATAATAAACCAGGAGATGGACCCACTAGGTCACTATTGGCTTAGGGCCAGACAGGGATGCAAGTCTAATGTAATATTTTGTTTTCCCACAAACCCTACCAAAGGGAATCCCCAGGTCGCAGATCCCTAAATAGTCACCAGTAACAACAGCCCGCGGTAAACTAGCAGTGCAGTACAGAATCGGTGGAAAGAATCACACTTATAAAAGGGGGAGATCAGGGAGGCAGAGTTTGGTCAGGCACAGGTAGATGGAACAGGTCAAGACATGTAGATAGCAACACGAGGTCAATGCCAATTAGTGATAAGTAGATATGACACCAAATGAGAGCACACCTACAGCAATGATACACAGCTTCCAATGGCTTTCTCCCAGTATGGTGCTTGGTTGATCAGGAGAAATGGGTATACAGCAATGCATGCACAATGTAATACCTGCAGAATGGCCACAGGCAGAGTTATTTAAGGGAGCGACAATAATCAGATGGAAAGAATATCCTACCAGACTCCTCTTTCAAAGCGCGATGCCGGTTTTGGTGGCAGGAATATCCAACCAGAAACTAGAAGGCAAAGTAAAAGTTTTTCTTTATTCATGAAGCCAGATAAAACCACACTGTTTTAAAGCGGATCTGTCACTAGTTTAGTAATTCCCTATCTCCTAGCTAATCTAATAGGCGCTGTCACACTGATAATGCTAGTGAAAATTGTGTCCCAAAATGTTTATTATTTTAAAAGTTCTGAGCTTTATTCTACATATGCAAATGAGGCTCCACTAGACAAGTGGGTGTCAACAGCAGCGATTCTCCTGAGGTGGAGCCTCCTCACAGCCTCTGACGCTGTCCTATCAGCATGAAGCTGCTTCACATACAGTGTGAGAGACTGAGGCTGGAGGGAAGGGGGATCACTTCAAATAGCCAAATCTAGGACTGTGAACCACCTAGAACAGTGGCTCAAATGGCATATCAAAGATGAGATTCTAACTGTGAATCAACCGGAGGTATCACCAGTTGAAAACACAGTCGGGAACGGAAGCTGTATACAATATGATCAAGCTGTGTTGCTGGGCTGGGAAAACGAGAGCTGTATGACGCTGATTGGACAGCGTCATACAGAAAACATTACACCGCACAGAGTGAAAAGAAAGAGTAACCTCCCATTTGGCAAGTATAGCCAAAATATAGAAAAATGCACATAACTTTGCAAATAATAATTTGTGGGGATTTTTTTTTACAGAGTATTTATCAGCAACATAGCATCTATTGGATTAGTTAGGAGATAGGGCATTAATAAATTAGTGACAGATCCCCTTTAATTTAATGTTTGAAGCACACAGACTTTTACTCATAGCATTCTGCAAATTTCTGTTTCGTGATATTTAATCAAGCCACCCTGGTCATGTTCACACTTTCATCCAGGCCAATAGAGTCAGTAGAGGCCAATCCAAACATGTCTGCCAAAGGATCAATCCGCTGTCACAAGGGATGTCACGATGAAAGTGAAAATCAAGCAGGAGAGGTTTAGTGCTAAAAACTTTACTAGGAATCTCAAATATATATACTGTTACTGACAGTGCCAATGGTGCACTCGTTGGGAGTCACAAGGATAATTATAGTATTTACACTTCTTCCCACTGCTGGGAGGCACAGAATTAGTTGCGGCTCAGGCTAACAGTATGGCTGGCTTGTTCTGTATACTGGCAGATTTTGGGTCAAGAGGACCGCTCCTTGAAACAAAGGTTGTTCTGCTGTCGCTGTAGTAGGCCTCAAGATGGTGGCTGCTACTGCCTACTTTGGGTCCACCTCCCCTTGTGACGAGGTTGCAGGCTGCTTAGCAATTTAGGCCATATAAGCCTCCAAAAGGACAAACTAACTTTAGTCCTGCACTACTGCTGGCCACTGCTGGTAGACCTCTCACTGACTGTCTTGAGTCATGTCTCTTTTCTATGTGTCCTTCAACTTCTAGCCAAGCTATCCTTATACTGGGGCCTCATACACCACGACTGCTCACTCTTCAGGTCTTGTCGCCACACCAGGCCCAATGATGCAATACTGGCTAGGTCAGTCCTCAGGAGTCAAACTCATGCTCCTCAGTTCCAGCTCTAAAGCAGTCGGTTTTTCTCTCTTTCCATCTACCTTCACAGCTGCTTTTATCTCATCCCCCTCCTTGCAACAACAGCTCTCAATAGTATGCAGAGCTCAGATCACACAAATTTTGCTTGGTGGGATAACAGTGCTTTCATAGTACTAGTGCCACCTCCAGATGTGATGACACGTGCTCATGCCTCTGTCATCATCCTGTTACAGAGCAACACATGCAGGTCAAAAGGGCACACAGGTCTTCATAAATTTAGATATGTGAACAAGCCGAGCAACTTATCCTACCTGGTTGAAATAGTCAAGAATTTCAACAGAGGCAATTTGCACACAACGTCTTTGTTTCAGATAGAAGCCGCCTTTCTCTCCAATGCAGAACATTATAGCATACTGTCTCCCATACATTGCCAGCCGATTTAACCACAGCACAATTACCACCTACTGGAGGGATAAAGAAACAACAGCAAAGACACAGCATAGCAAGTCAACAGCATTTCACCAATGACGCAGTTGCATTGCCGTGAGTGCCTAAAATAACACAACACACAAAACGTCACATTCTCCCCTTTTAATTATGGGAATGCATCTCCCATACATTACACTATGTTTCTAAAATGCAACCATTGTGTATAAGATAGAGTTCAACAATAGCAAAATAACAGAACAAAAATATGCTGTACTTTGTATATACTAGGAGGTGTAATAGAAACCAATTTTTTTCAGTTGTCTAAATTATCTTAAGATAAGACTGTAAAAAATAGAATAGAAAAGAGAATACAATAAATAATATTTCTGCAAAATGATAACAGGAAATATTCTAGGGTGTCCACATTGTCATAATTTCACAAACAGGGGCATTACTATAGGTTGTGCAGTATTATGACTGACACATGGTAGATGGAAAACCCTGTTATAGTTTTTGCAATGGGACCAAGAAGTTAGATCTCTGGTCACAAATCCACCTGAATCTCTAAGTAACATATAGTATTTACCATGACTGGTTATTTTCTGGAAGAATTTCATCCCTGTTGGCAACTTTGCAAGAGAAGATTTTCCTTCAATTTCCAAATGTAAGCAGAAGTGGTATTTTCAAAGCAGCATGCTGCATTTATCAATGTCAGTATAGGTGTAAAGTGTAATTGTAACTAAAAGCATTAAACAATTAAGCAAAACTCTATAGGAAATATTTTCCATGATGAGACAAGAGGTAACTGTCTACCAAGAAAAAATACAAAGACAACAGAATGTGGCCCAGAGGAGCAATTAAAATAATGGCATGCACATGACATGTACAAACCGTCTTCTCTGTCAAGTGGTCTTCTAATTCCAACACTTTACAATGAAAAGAATTGTGTCATATACATTTCCTTTACTTGTCTCTAATAGCTGCTCATGTTTTTCCCGTGTTTATGTGGGTGTCCTTTGGTCACTCCAGTTTCCTACCACACTCCAGACATGGTGATAGGTCAATTGTTTTCTTTATGAAATTGGCTCTACGGTGTGTCTAATGTGAATGGGGTACAACCTCTGCACAGCGCTGCAACATATGTTGGCGCTTTCTAAGCAATGGTAAATAAAATAAATAAATAAAAACATTTATGCTACCCGATATAAATTTCTGATGTTTTAAAATGCCCTCTAATTAAGGACCACACAGGAGGGTAAACACTCGGAGAGTTGTCACATGTAGAGTAGAACTACCATATTCTCTACAAAATCAGAGGATCTCTGTAAACAACTTCCCATTTGATTCTGTTCTGTTGCCTATCACAATTAAGAGGGTAAAAAATAAGCCTTCTACATATGTTTCTTAGTAGGCGTTCATCTTGTCTCTTTTTACTTGAGTGCAAGTACATTAGATACAGGGTATATAAGAAAGAAAGCAGGTTTGAGGCCAGGTTCCCATAGGTCGGATATGCTGAGTAAAATCTGCGCAGCGTATGCAACCTGATACATTCCATCCAAAAAAATCGTCAATGCAGTGCAGAAAGCAGCGCTTGAAAAAAAAAAAAAAAAGTTGATACTTACCCCCTCCCTCTTCTATGCGCGTAGTCTTGCCACCTATGAAGACGTTGTAGGCCATGTGAATCTGCAGCCTGTGATTGGCTGCAGCAGTCACATAGGATGAAACGTCATTCCAGGAGGCTGGACTGCAGGAAGAAGGAGGGTGTTCTGGGTAAGTATGATTTTTTTTGTTTTCCGTAGTTGCAATTTGTGCGGCGTAATCGCTGCGAATATGCCACAAAAGTCGCAACACTTGGCTTTCTGTTGAGGGTTTTGCATACCCATTGCATTCAATGGTCAAAACCCGCAATGGAAAATCAACTAAAACGCAGCATAAACTGACATGCTGCGGAATTAAATTCCGCACCGCAGGTCAATTTATTAACGTTTATGCTGCGTTTTTTTTCTGCAGGGCGGCCATGAGATATTTCTAAATCACATCCACTTTGCTGCTACTGTAAATGCTGCGGAATTTCCGCACATAATTTTGTTTACGCTACGTGGGAACTCGGCTCAGACCTGTTTTGTCCGATTCTAATAAACTTTCAAAATCTTGGACCCAATTAGACATAGCAATAGTTAATTACTGAGATGTTAGTCCACACTGGTCATTTACATATGTCACACCCCATGACAATAAAATGCCCTAATGCAGATACATAGCTAGGCTTTCCATCACCCAGGGCAAATATTCAGTGTGATGTCCTTGTGAGGGGGTGAATGGTGTATTAGTGAAAAACTACAACTCATCCCGCAAAAAACAAGCCGACATACGGCTATGTCAATGGAAAAATAAAAAAGTTATGGCTTTTGGAAGATGGGGAGGTAAAAACAAAAATGAAAATCCAAAAATTGGCTGCGTCTCCAAGAGGTTAATATGGGATACACTTAAAAATGGTTTCAGAAGGAAGACAGGTAATGGAAATCAACAAAATTGTTAGAAAAAGGGAAATTATCTATAAAATGAAAAAAATATATTAACAAAAGGACAAGTAACTAAGTTTGTGCCCTATTTAGATTTGTTTACAGTTTTGGAATGATGCTAATACAATGTTATATTTTTATAATCATTTTTATGGTCTTGTGGGGAAATTATTCTAAAATGTTGGGGAGAGCTTTTATTGTACTTAAAGGGTTATTGCCAACTCAAACATTTATGGCATATGCACAGGATATGCCAGCTTTGGCACCTGCACTTATTTTGAGAAGAGGAATCATTCGACACCCGTCCCACTTGGAGAGCCGGCTGCTGGCTGCCGATTCCAGGCGTGGAGAGGTGGCCACGCATGCGCACAGCTCTCTTGATTTTGTTCCATGGCACTTACGGAAACAGCCAAGCACATTCTGCCCAGCTTCTGCCATTAAGTGACTTTCGTTCTCGCTATAGGTGTGGGTCCCAGGGTCCTGTTGATATGTCGTAAATGTCTGAGATTTTAATAACTCTTTAAAGGGGTTGTCACAGAATTAATGAAAAAAAGAAAATCAGACATAAAATAGTGCATGACTATATATAACAAAACTAGAACAAGCAGTGTATCTTACATTGTATCCAGAGATCTCTCCATTCATTGGTCTGCTAGGTTTTGTTCAGGCTGGCAGCTCAGGTGGCGTGTCCTTTCTGCTGCAGCTCCTTCCCCGCCCTGCCATAGCTTGCATAGGCATTTCACTGCCTCTCCCTCCTCTCTAGGAGTAGCTTTACAAATGCCCCTATTAGGGTCAGTCCATACGTAGCGTAAATGCTGCGGATTTTCAGGACTATAAATAAAGAAGACAAGCTGTGTTTCTGAATAAAAGCTTCTTCTCTACTTCCTCACTGAAAAGCAGAAAAAGCATTTTCTATTGGTTGGTGTCAGTTGGAGAGTGAAACTGAGCATGTGCGTCCTCCCTCATTCAGCTCAGTAAGAGAATGTGCACATTACCATACAGATTAAACACCAGGGGGCGCCGTTATAATTAAATAATGCTCTTGCAACTGGAGCATTAATGTAATATAACGAAAATTGCAAAACAAATACATTTTCAATGCTGAATTATATTGCTATTGCATTTAAAAGTGGGACAACCCCTATGGTGTAGTTTAAAATATTTTAATATTTTGGTCTAGTGAAAGCATTTGTTCTAGCATTTTTCAAAGCATTTTTGTTAAAGGTAGTTTCTTTTTTTTTTTTTGGGAAATAATACCTTGATTTTCCATATAAAGAGCATTTATAACGATATAATAATATTTTCAAATGAGTAATTGCCAATTTATACGAAAAAACATTTATAGTGGTTCACAGGTACCATATGGGTCATGTTTCAGTCATTGTCAAGTTCTTGTTTAAAGATGAATATACAGTAGTACTCTTTGCACTACTATGCAATTACGGAAACAAATATGTATTAAGGTAGATAATCCAGTGGATTCATTCATTAAAAGTTTCAATGCTTGAAAAAGTTTTCTATTAAAATGGCATCTGTGGCCTTTGGCAGATACCTAATTATGTTTTGGCATTTGCGCTCCTTCAAACAATTCTATAGGTTGAAATGGCAGTAGGTTTCTGTACTTCTTCCATTGATCATACAGATATAACTTGACAAATTCTTTAAACATTGGATATAAGTCAACTGATTTGCTGTGTGTTCTAATAACATGGTCTCTGTATGTGAAATGTTACACATTTTTTCTGCAATTTAAAGTCTTTAGAAACCTACTCCAACAAATGCATGCTTTAAGACTGGAAAATCTACACATCCTGTAATCATTGTATATTCACTTTATAAGGTTAACAGGGTCTAAAAGGCTCATTATTTTATAGATACCTATTGAATATTTTCTTCTTATAAAAAAATTATCATCGAATATAATAATGTTAGTTTCTCACCTGATAACTAGGGTGAATTATCTTTAAATTGCACTAATATATTTCAGTCTTTTTCTAAATCAATAATCTTTAAAATATTCCAACACCATTGACAGTGACACTTCTTGGTGATTTCCTGTTCAAATACTTTCATAATTGACTCCAATAAATTACTTTAAATGTATTTTTCAAAACAACAAGATAACATTAGAATTTCATCATCTACATGAATTATATAACAAAATGTTACCTAACGCACAAATTAGACATAATATTATGTATTGCAATTCTGCAATCCTATTCCCATTAAACACAGGAAGGAGAAAGAGGAAAAAATAGTAAAAAAATTAAATTTTTAAATAAGTCGTTAGATTAATAGTTTCCTTTTAAATTCGACGATAATGAGGCTAATTACATATTTCAGATCCTTTATATATAAGTTTCGACCCCATTTGCTTTTTATGAATGTATTTGTCAGTCTATTCAGATTAGTAGTTTTCCTTGCGACACACGTCCAGCGTTGCAAGCTTGAGTCCAAAAATATTCATATATTCATGTTTCCCCCACCCACCAACCACTGACACTTCTCCCTATGAACTTTTCTCCCTCCCTATGTGATAATCAGCGGCTGGCTGCGCACCACAAGTTTAAATACACAGAAACGACAGCACATTATATAATAAGTGACAGCACGCAAAAATCTATTTGTTTGTCACTCCTTTTGCTGCCCTCAAAAAGGGCAGCATAAATAGATAAACGATCCCCTAAAAGTACTTTATTTTTTTTTACCCCAGCCATTATACCACACTACTAGTGTTCAACCACACTAATGAATGGCTCAGAGTAATAACCTATTGATGAGCCCAGTAGGGATGTCAGTGGAGGATTCCAGAGATAAATCCCATTAAACTACCTTCTGGTACCCTTGGACACTATTCCAAGATAACCTAGATTCTCAAAACCGGCTTGAAGAACTTTCCCACACTTCTTTATTTTATCACCTCTATGGCTAATTTCTTAGTCTATTTTTTTCTTCCTTCCTTTTCTGTTTTTTTTCTCCCTTCTCTAGATTGCTTGGATTACCAAGAGCAATGTGTATGATTAACATAGATGAATACATACACTATATACATGGTTTCTAGTAATGGTGATACCCTACAACATTTCCATTGCACTCTCACCATTGTACGCACATGTCTGATTGAATAATTAAAACCTGTTTTGAGATGCTCTTATAGTGACATTATACCACTGTTTTTCTAATTATGGTAAGATTTTGGGGGTAATTTGAGCATAGTCTCCATCCTTTTACTGTCTTTTGTTCTTTTTGGTCAAAAAAAGTGTAATAAACATAGAATATACCATAAGTAGAACAACAAAATGCACTGTGAATATCAATAAAACAGCAATGATCATTCTTAAGAACAGATGGTAGGTGTAACGTTAGGTAAAAGTAGGATCGGTTCATCAAAATTTCACACAACAGAACCTGTGCTAAGTGTTCACTAGGTACACTGACCCCTATAACAACAAGACATCTTAATTAGCACATTCATGATCATTATTATTCACTAATTTTGATCCTTAACAATGGGACCAAAATGTTAGGTAAACTGCTAGTTTAGTAATTGGAAACATATTTAAACATAATTTTGCTTTTAGCTGATTAAACTTATGAAATAATTAAGACACTCAAATCCAGATTTGAAAACAGTAGAAATTCCTGACACATCAAAATATGTACCACACACCACAACTACTGAATACCTTTTTTTTTTTAATATGTATTTGTTTGCCCTCTCCACTGTACATATACACATAGATATTTTGGTTAACAAGATGTCCAGTATATACAAGCTGTAATACTCTCTCCATGCATTTTCTTTGCTGCATTGAAAAAAAACAAAAAACAAAAAAACAACACCATTAAGACTATACCAAACACACCACATAATTCACACTGACAGTAGCATTTGGTGCAATTTTTGTTAGAATTGATTGGGTAAAAAGTTCTAAAAAACAATTCCCCCCCCCCCCCCCCCCCCAAGAGCATGCAAATGCTTGGAAAAAACCCTACCAGCATTAAAAAAAAAAACAAAGAAACCCCCAAAAGTAAAACACAATGTGTGTTAAGAACTTTATATTTTACTATAGACTAAGAAAAAATGTCAAGTGATATTTTCCATGCTGAAGACAGGAACATAGAAAGCAGGGTAGAAAACTCTGTCTCCTACTGTAGAGTATGCTCATTCCCGATCATTGCCTGATCATTGTGGCTGATTGGCTCATCTAGGCAGCCAATAAAAGGGTCACTAGTCAGTCGCACTTCTCCGTGACTTAGTAAAAGGGCACATGGCGACCACGACCGAACATATTTACTAAAATGTATGCCAGTCTTATTACATCTGGCCCTTTGTTTTTAAAATATGTGGGAAAACCCATGCAAGTTCAGAGAAAAATCGAAACTACATACAAATGGAGCTGTTGCACTCATTGGATCCGAATCCAGTCTGCAGTGCTCACTTATGAGCCACCTTGCTGACCTGGGTAATAAAATGCAATTTAATTATGGTTACATTAGCCTTAAGAAATTTTTATGTCAATCTCTTTAGTAATTTAATTTTTCTAGCATCTATCTATCTATCTATCTATCTATCTATCTATCTATCTATCTATCTATCTATCTATCTATCTATCTATCTATCTATCTATCTATCTATCTATCTATCTATCTATCTTTCCATCCATCTGAGTATTTAGTTATCTAATTCAATATACAATTTATATGAATATTTACACTGCTCAAAACTGAATCCAAAAAAAAGTGGTAGATTTCAATGCATGTCACTTGAGCCCACATTATTATTCCTGCTGGAAGTAGGCATTAGCGCTATCATTATATTTTGCACTTTCCAGTGGGTCATAATGGTGAAGTTCTTAACCAATAGATCTAATTGCAATCCTTTTATTTGAGCTGTGATTGTAGGTTTTAGGGCCTTATAAACAAATAGCAATCAACTAAACTTGATACCTCCAAGTAGAAATGTCACAATATGAAATGTCAACTGTAGAAAATACAGTAATTATGGCATTTGTTTATTGTAAGTAAAATAAGACAAAATCAGTAATTCTCCAGTTGATTGTGACTATGAAATACCCTCAGTCTTTAAACTGCAGTTATTTGTATGTGCCTAAGTGAATAAAAACACTGAAAAATAACTCGCATTTCTCAAGAAATCAATACCTATTCAAATGTATCCTTATCATTAACATAAATATTTGGAAATATTTAGTTATAATTATCTAAACAAGGGAAAATCTGGAAATCCTGTTCCTAATGTCCCAAGAAATGAAAATATATATTACAATATTAAAGTATGCGGGGACATTATAGCACAGTGTTAATTATCCCCATCCAAAAAAAATAAAAAATAATAATATTATTGATGTACTATATACTATTATATAATAATACAATGTGTCCTTTAAAACCTATTCCATTTAAACTAACAAGATATTTCCTTTTTGTATTGTTAATAATTATAGTCTACCACATTTTTTTTTTAATTAAATTAAAATTCACACCGTTGTGCCAGAACATTAAGCAGCATAAATATTTATAATTAAAGGTATGGATAATAGCACAATATATCAGAGAACCCACATACTGTATTAGTGTTAAATAGCAGAAAGCCACCAACCTACAAAAAGAACAATGTTCTTACACAGGAGTGGGCCCCCTCAACCTCTTGGACCCATAGCAACTGCTACGGCTATAGTTATTCCCATGATCTACATGAATGCTAGAACCCAAAGTTGACCGGAGCATCACACTGCCCCCACTGGTTTGCCTTCTTCCCATAGTGCATTGTGGTGGCATATCTTATCCAGGTAGCGCACATGCACCCGGCCGTCAACATGATGTAAAAAAAAGTGATTTATCAGAACAGGCCACCTTTTTGCATTGCTGCATGGTCCAGTTTGGATGCTCATGTGCCCATTGTAGGCACTGTCAGCACAGGACAGAAGTCAGCATGTGCACAGTTTCTCTGCCAGTGCGATCAACAGCAGGAGCATGGCTGTGATCAACAACCAGGCTGTAACGCTCGGCCCCAGATAAAGCACTCTTCTCAGACGTTTCCCTCTTAGATGTCGAAGTCAAAACTGGACATCTAAGGAGTTTGAAAGTAAGCAGAATTCTTGATGGATTACCATGGTAACCGGGAGCCTAATAAATGCCCCCAGGTCTGACATAGCTGTAAGCCTATAAGACGGTGCCCGAGGCACGGCCTAAAACATTGTCTGTCAGTTTAACACTGACAAGCAATAACACTAAGTACTCCAAATCATTATGTATGCAATCAAATGGAACTTGGTCTCAGAGTATGGGGTGTGGCCACCGCAGGCCAACAAATTTATCCGAATTTACGCCAGAAAACGGCATAAAGTAGAGAGGAAATTTACACCAGATTCTAGCTCTATGTGCCGTAGCAATGTAGAGGCCCTCGCTGGTCCCCTACTTTGCTACCCCACAACCAGAATACACCCGCCTCTTCCATTAGACAGTTACAGATGTAGCCATCTTTATCTTGACTCTTAAAACATTAAATATACAATGGCAAGAAACTTTAACTTGACTTTTTCAATGGCTTTTGTTGTGTGATATCACGCTGCAGCAAGTCAAGATAAACTTGGCTACATCTAAAAATAAATCAAATAAAAAAATTATAAAAAAAAATTAGACTCAGCTCAGCGCTTCTCTTCTCCCCTCTCTGACTCCTTCATCCTTCTAGCGCTGCTACAAGGACCCGATGCCGGTCAGCATCAGGACATTGTAGGTGACGCAGAACTGATGACATTGAAGAGGTTTATGACGTTGAAGAAGCTTTTCCCTCTTAATAAATGTGTCAGAATTTACTCCACCTTTTCAGTCTAATAAGACTAGTGTATGACACGCCAGTCTTAATAAATTCCCATCTAAGTGTATAAGATGGCATAATAACCCCCAGTATGGGAACAAGAATAAAGGTTACATTCAACATATAAAACAGTACAAAAAAGTTTTAGTAACCAGGCTAAGAATGAAAGTCAAACAAAGAGCCAATACCAGGGAGTTCATAACCCCCGACGCGCTTTTGGCAATAAACACTAATACACTGCTATTTAAGCGGGAGAGGGTCAATCATCAGGGGGAGAAGGATAAGCGTACAACTGTTGCCAATAAAAGCCATAATTGCTATGGTTGATGAATCGACTGTCAATAAATACGCTGATTCCTCAGGCTGTAATGGAGACAATCTGTCTCCAAAGGAGAAATGTGTACTGCACATGCATGGGACGTCAGCGGCAGATGCGGACAATGATTGAACAGGTGCGGCGCAGAGGGCAGGCGAATATGCAGTATAGAACATAGGTAAGATATAGTGATGCCAGTATTTAGCATAATGTGAATAATCTAAAAACAGGAATCCCAGGTGGGGGTCTACACACTGGAGACCAGGATAGTGTATAAAACTTCCAGAATACATATTTATAAAGTGTCATAGTAGTTTATGTTTGGACTGAGCATTTGCACGACATCAACGCCCGACAAGCTGAACGCATGGTGGCGGTAAGGGAAGACACACACACAGTCGGAGATAGCGGGAAAATCATAAAGTGCAAGATGTATTGGATGTTTCTTAAAACACACTGGGAATGCGCGTGACGTCAGCACTGCAACAGCCAATATGTAAATGAATAAATATATTCAACAAATATCAAGTCCAGCCGTCTACCAGGAAATTTTCAAGCACTTCAATCTTCCCTCTGCTGATAAGCTTTATGGAGATGCCGATTTCATTTTCCAGCAGGACTTGGCACCTGCCCACACTTCCAAAAGTACCAATACCTGGTTTAATAACCACAGTATCACTGTGCTTGATTGGCCAGCAAAGTCGCCTGGCCTAAGCCCCATAGAGAATCTATTGTCAAGAGGAAGATGAGAGACACCAGACCCAACAATACAGATGAGCTGGAGGATGCTATCAAAGCAACCTGAGCTTCCATAACACCTCAGCAATTTTCTCAAACCATTTTACATATATATATATATATATATATATATATATAGCAAACAAGAAAGCAGCAGCACTCACACAGAATCGATCGATCAGGTGCTCAGCAAAACGTCCCGATCCTCGGACGCGTAGTAGTATATAAAGAAAGAAAATTTGCAGCACTCCAATGTGAAAAAAGTGGTGGTTTATTCAATCCAAGAACAACAGCAACGTTTCAATCCTACAATAGGATCTTTATCAAGCCTTGTAGGATTGAAACGTTATATATATAAACAAATCTAGATACATGTACCTTCCAAATAAATCTATAGTGTATAAGTATAAATATAAGTGAAAAAAAACCCACAAGCATGCATGTGCTTACAAAGGGTATAGAAGATGTATTATACACTTAGAACAATAAGTATTACAAATATATATATATATATATATATATATATATATATATATATATATAAATATATATATATATATATATATATATATATATATATAATTGTTGAGATAGAAATTAAATCAAATCAAGTAAAAATTATGATATGAACATCACAAGGTTGTACGGTCAAGCGAGAAGGAGAGGGAAAAAACTGGGCAAGGGGGAAGAAAGGTGCCTGTCGGGGTAAGAGAGTTTTATTGTATTGGAAGAAAGTCCAGGCTGTTCCCAAATATGTGTCACACTCGTCTATCTGCTTCATCACCTATGTAGATAGTTACCAGGTTTCAAATGTATCTCTGATGCAAAGCTCTAAAATATGTGTATGAGAAAAATAAAAAAAGTTAAAAACATGACATGGGTTAAAACCAATTATTGCCAATAGCAGGCAAATAAATAGACATAATATTGCATATCAAGTCAACAAGAATGGAACAAAGCTTATGTTTTCCTTCAAACCCAAAGGAGAAAGAGTATTCACCTCGTCAATCCACATTGTTTGCCATCAGGCAAGTATCTTCTGCTGATTACCCCCTCTTTGTGTAATGTACACCATATCAATTCACCGAACCTTAAGTAGGGTGGCATCATAGTTATGAAAGAGGTTAAAATGGCATTGGAGAGGGTTCAAATTTCTAATTATATTTACAGTACATATATATTGCACAAAACATTATGTGTAAAAATTCTGGGGGAAAAAGGAGCCAATAGATGAGCCTGGGAATCATAGACCAATCCTGAGTGCCAGAGAACAGTAGTAAGCTTACATATTGAGGAATCAAATGTTGATATAAACTGATAGTTAAGAGCGCAGTATATTATATAATACAATCGACAGTAAATGTCTCAAGTAAGCTAACACATACTAGAAGGCATATGAAGTATAATATGCTGAATATTCTTCCAGCTAGCAGGGTTCAAACTAGGTCCATATAAAAAATCAAACACCAAAGCACCAAAACCACTGTACTAGCGACTATGCATAGAAAGAATATAAGGTCACGTCCCAATAGTATTAAATTAAAGGTTGCATAAAATCTTCACAAACCGATTTGTAAAATGTCTTAACACATTCTCAGGTTTATACAATGTATTTTTATTTAGTTTAGAATTGCAAAAAGTAAGTAAGAATGGGAGTCTGTGATTTATAGTACTGTATCTTCTTATTGGTTTGTGAATTAGCCAGGTTGTAATAATAATAGCCGTACTAGGCTTCCCAATAATATCCTTTAGGGCCAAAATAAGAGGAAAAACAATTAGCAATTATTGAGCTGATCTTGAAAAAATTGATAACATTTGCTGTGTATTTGATTTAATAAAAAAATGATCAATAAGGCAAGAACACAAGGTGAACTTCAAGTTTTCTATCTCCTATCTGTTTATGCCCATTGTATTGCATTGACTGCTCTATGATATGATGCGGAACATTGATGAATGTTACAGTACATAGATTAAAATGCGGCAAGATATATGATGTTACTATACAGAGTTGTAATCATATCATAGAAACAAATGTATCCAGCTGTTGAAACTCTATATTCTTAGCATTATTACTGCTGTTGTTTTAGTTGTTAGTTTCTACTAGACTTCTGTAGGACGGATATATATATATATATATATATATATATATATATATATATATATATAAAAGTAGAAATCCTGCAGCACTCCAAAATGTGAAAAATTTGTGGTTTATTCAGCCAACAAACAAACTGTTTGTTGGCTGAATAAACCACTAATTTTTCACATTTTGGAGTGCTGCAAGATTTCTACTTTTATATACTGCTTTGTCCTTGGATCTGGACGACTTGCTTGGCACCTATACATCTGTTTCTAGTGAGTGCTGCTGCTTTCTGTTGCTTTATATATATATATATATATATATATATATATATATATATACACACACTACCGTTCAAAAGTTTGGGGTCACCCAGACAATTTTGTGTTTTCCATGAAAACTCACACTTATATTTATCAAATGAGTTGCAAAATGACAAAAAAATAGAGTCAAGACATTGACAAGGTTAGAAATAATGATTTTTATTTGAAATAATAATTTTCTCTTTCAAACTTTGCTTTCGTCAAAGAATGCTCCATTTGCAGACCTTTGGAATTCCAGCTGTTAATTTGCTGAGGTAATCGGGAGAAATTTCACCCCATGCTTCCAGAAGCCCCTCCCACAAGTTGGATTGGCTTGATGGGCACTTCTTGCGTACCATACGGTCAAGCTGCTCCCACAACAGCTCTATGGGGTTGAGATCTGGTCACTGCGCTGGCCACTCCATTACAGATAGCATACCAGCTGCCTGCTTCTTCCCTAAATAGTTCTTGCATAATTTGGAGGTGTGCTTTGGGTCATTGTCCTGTTGTAGGATGAAATTGGCTCCAATGAAGCGCTGTCCACAGGGTATGGCATGGCGTTGCAAAATGGAGTGATAGCCTTCCTTATTGAAAATCCCTTTTACCTTGTACAAGTCTCCCACTTTACCAGCACCAAAGCAACCCCAGACCATCACATTACCTCCACCGTGCTTGACAGATGGCGTCAGGCACTCTTCCAGCATCTTTTCAGTTGTTCTGAGTCTCACAAATGTTCTTCTGTGTGATCCAAACACCTCAAACTTCGATTCGTCTGTCCATAACACTTTTTTCCAATCTTCCTCTGTCCAATGTCTGTGTGCTTTTGCCCATATTAATCTTTTCCTTTTATTAGCCAGTCTCAGATATGGCTTTTTCTTTGCCACTCTGCCCTGAAGGCCAGCATCCCGGAGTCGCCTCTTCACTGTAGACGTTGTCACTGGCATTTTGCGGGTACTATTTAGTGAAGCTGCCAGTTGAGGACCTGTGAGGCGTCTATTTCTCAAACTAGAGACTCTAATGTACTTGTCTTGTTGCTCAGTTGTGCAGCGGGGCCTCCCACTTCTCTTTCTACTCTGGTTAGAGCCTGTTTGTGCTGTCCTCTGAAGGGAGTAGTACACACCGTTGTAGGAAATCTTCAGTTTCTTGGCAATTTCTCGCATGGAATAGCCTTCATTTCTAAGAACAAGAATAGACTGTCGAGTTTCACATGAAAGCTCTCTTTTTCTAGCCATTTGGAGAGTTTAATCGAACCCACAAATGTAATGCTCCAGATTCTCAACTAGCTCAAAGGAAGGTCAGCTTTATAGCTCCTCTAAACAGCAAAACTGTTTACAGCGGTGCTAACACAATTGCACAAGGGTTTTCAAGTGTTTTCTAATCATCCATTAGCCTTCTAACACAGTTAGCAAACACAATGTACCATTAAAACACTGGAGTGATGGTTGCTGGAAATGGGCCTCTATACACCTATGTAGATATTGCATTAAAAACCAGACGTTTGCAGCTAGAATAGTCATTTAGCACATTAACAATGTATAGAGTGTATTTCTGATTAATTTAATATTATCTTCATTGAAAAAAACTGTGCTTTTCTTTCAAAAATAAGGAAATTTTTAAGTGACCCTAAACTTTTGAACTCTGGGACCCGCACCCATCTCTAGAACCCCCTAAACCCCGTTGTATCTTACCCAGCTCTGCTGTCTCCCGGCCACTTCCTGGTTAGGTGGTCGGGAGTTACGGAAACAGTCGAGTGCTCGCTGAGCTAAGCTGTTTCCGTAACTCCCATAGAAGTGAATGGGAGTTATGGAAATAGCGTAGTACCGTGAGCTACGCTGTTTCTGGTACTCTGTAGCTATGAAAACAGCATACATGGTCAAGTTACAGAAACAGCGTAACTCGCTAAACTACGCTGTTTACGTAACTCCCATAGATCTGAATAGTAGTTACGGAAACAGAGAAGCATGCTACGCTGCTTATGTAACTGACATTCACTACTATGGAAGTTATGGAAACAGCGTAGCTCAGCGAGTTTCCGTAACTCATCCATTTATTGCAGTGGATTGTACCAGCAATCTAGTGATCGCTGGTTCAAGTCCCGTAGGGGAACTAATAAAATGTGTAATAAAAAAAAGTTACCATTTTCAGGAGTGCAAAAAAACTACTAAAAGTTAAAAAAAAAACATTTTCCAATGTTTCCCTAAGCACAATGTAAGAATAATACAAAAAAAAATTGGTATCGCTGCGTCCATAAAAGTCAGAAACTATTACAATATAACATTATTTGACTCGAATGGGGAACGGCATAAAAAAATAATTTAAAACCCCAGAGTCGTTGGTTTTTAGCGCTAAATATAATTAAATAAAAAGTGATAAAAATAATCGTATGTACCAAAAAGTCGTGCTAATAAAAACTACAGCTTGTCCTGCAAAAAATAAACCCTTACAACTCTCATTTTATTACCCAAAGGATAACTTCACATGTGCCAAACGGCACTGTCGTTTTACCGTGCGGCTAATTACGGCTACACAAAAACGTGTGTGTTTTGCTGTGAATTGTCGTAATTTTGTGCTGCCGAATTTGGCCACACAGCTCCTAACGAGTGAAACAAATTTGAAAGAACTTGTTTCATCTGGCAGAAGTTGTGCGTTCAAAATCTGCAGTCCAAAACCGCAGAGCAATTCAGGTTAAAACACACACGTTTTTGCAAAACGGTAATTAGCCGCAAGGCAGAAGGACAGTGTCATTCGGCACATATGAAGTAACCTTTAGGGTATGTTCACACAGCAACGCAAAATACGTCTGCAATTACGGAGCTGTTTTTTTTAGGCGAAAACAGCTCCTGAATTTCAGACGTTTTTGCAAGTGCACGCGTTTTTCGCGGCATCAATTACGGACGTAATTGGAGCTGTTTTTCAATGGAGTCAATGAAAAACGGCTCCAATTACTTCCCAAGAAGTGAAATGCACTTCTTTGAGGTGGGCGTCTTTTTACGCGCTGTCTTTTGACAGCGACGCGTAAAAATACACCTCGTCTGCACAGAACATTGTAAAACCCATTGAAATCAATGGGCAGATGTTTGGTGAAGTATTGGAGCCGTTTTTTCAGGCATAATTCGAGGTGTAAAACGACCGAATTACGTCTGAAAATAGGCCGTGTGAACATACCCTTATTGTGAACATGTTTATGCATGATTATACAAGAAGATTTATAAGATGGCTATCCAGAACAGATAGTGAAAAACAGGAACATAGCAAGTTGGGGAGGGGTAGGTTTACCGGCAGGCCATGTACTCTGGGTGCTCGATGCCAAGGGGGGCACCAAGAAGCCACTCTGCCTTTGCTGGAGTATTTAGATACCGGTATATTCAATCTTTACCAAGGTGAAAGAAAGCCTACAAGCTACCGCTCTGGTGCAAGCATAACCTGTGTTTATTGCTAATGGATAACCTAATATTAATAAGTGGAAATATCTACTGTATTCAATTCTAAACTCTTTTCCTCTTATGTTCTATTCATTGATTAATTTTGTTTTATGAACATAGGGATTAAAAAGTGTCATATAGGTGTTTGGTTAGTCTGTATTATTTCATGTAAAACATTAATTTATAACTTAAATCATTAGCCTTAAAAAAGAACATGCAATTTATAAGAAATTCTTATGTCTTCGTTTTTTTATAATTTGAATATATAATATTAAATATTGCCTTGTGTTAATGTCAGAAAAAAACATATGTAAGTATCAAGCTGTCTTCCTTCAAAACCTTCTGTAGCTTAAAAAAAAACAGAAAAAGAAAAAATGAGGAAACCCTAACCTTGCAACATAGAGTTTTTATTTTTTGCTAAAAATATATATTAATAAATATTATTGAACGGGCATAGATGAAGGAGGCCAGCGAAGGAGTAAGCAATAAGAGAGTGAGCAAGGTCAGTGTTCTTTGCCCGAGGACTGTACAATCAATAACATCTGGTCAATAACTTCTTTATTACTGCACTATCACTCCAAGCAAAATCATTTTTAAAGTAAGAATATATTTTGCAAAACTGATTTAATGTTATTGAATATTTTGCTCTTGACTATGACTTGCCTTTTAAATCAAATGATCTAATGTGCAGACAGCTTACTAGTTTAGTTATTTCTAGGTACACAATAAAAAATATGTCACAGTATTACTCTTTAGAATGCTTTATAGAAAAATAATGTTTCTGTTTGGGGTAAATAAAATGTAACAGTTCGTATTTCATATTTATACTAAGGTCAAATTAAAATTTTAATATTCAGTGTATCCAATGCAATTTAATTTCATCAGCTGCAAAGTAAAGAAAAAAGCAAAGAAATTAGCGTGGTTTAAAATTATTAATAACGTCCTATTTCACTGTATATGATTAAAAAATTAAAAAATATATATTATTTGACTCTAAAATTATTTTTGAACAAAAAAAAAGATGGAACATTAAAAACAGTTTTTTTCTAGTTTTTTTTTCAAGTTGATTAAAAACAACCACTATTATATATTCCAGGCGACTCATTCAATAATATATATTTTTTACTGATTTAATACAATAGTTTTCTTTTAATGATTCATTTTATTTTAACTGCATATATTCACCTGTCAGAATATAATGCCAAGGTTTCTGTCAATTCTCCTTACTCTGTCAATTGGATGGGAAAAGGAATCTAGACTGACAGAAATTTTTCTTTTTGTGAGAGGAAAGTAACACTATTTAAAATTGGAGGAATCTGAATTTCAAATTTCAAAAGCATTTCAAGAATCGTTAACTCTTGGTAAAAAATAGGATGCTATATATGTCAAATACCATAAATAAAAGCATGTCTGAGCAAGATCAAAGTAGTTGAGCATTTATTGCATTCACAGAGCAACCACTGGCAAAAACATTACTTTCATGGCAAACTCCATGTTTATGTTTATTTATGTTTAAATTTGACAAAAGGAATGAAACATTTATTGCATATTCAAGTTCATGGGTTCAAACAATGACATTGCAAAACCTACTATATGAGGTAAGAAATATTAATGTGTAATTTGAATTTAAATGGAATCTCTCCATTAAGACATATTAAACTTATTTTGAACATTTGATGAACTATTCAAAATAAAAAAATATATATATTTCATTGAAATCTGACAACAAAACACAGTCTGACAACAAAAACACAGTTTTAGGAACATGCATGTTATATTTTGGAGTAGAAAGTACAGGACCATATGTCAGTAAATTACAGGGCCCTCCATCTACTTAAATACCTATATAACTATCTTTGATGAATGTAAAGTATCTCTCTAAAGGCGCTTTTACACCGGCCAATTATCGGGCAAACGAGTGTTCACAGAACGCTAATTCCCGATAATTGCCCTGTGTAATGATCAGCTGATAAACGAGCAAACGCTCGTTCATCAGCTGATCGTATCGTTTTAAATACTGAAAATATTATCGTTGTTGGCAGCACATCTCCCTGCGCAAACAGGGAGATGCGCTGCCGACATGATAATAATGTATGGGGACAAGCGATCGGAGTAACGAGCGCTCATCCTCATACTAGCTTCTTGTGAAAGGAGTAAATGAGCGCCGATTAACGAGCTGTGTCATTGATCGGCGCTCGTTTAGATTGCCCAAGTTGGGCCATGTAAAAGTACCTTAAGTCTCTCTAGTGTCAATTATCGGTGGCTATCCTGTAAATGAATGTACAACCCTTGAAACAGGACTATCAGTGAAACCAGAGATATCCATCTACAAACAAAAGTGGTTTGGGTTGTTGCTCCTTTTCAGCATACAGTAGGGCTCTAGGTGGCACATGAAAAAATATTTTCTATTTTACTTTTTTCTCAGGAAGCATAGCCTTAAAGACTCCCTAATCAATAGATTTCCATAAGGAGAAAAAGTATTTTTCATGAGACTTGATCCATGAAGAAAAGCATATACAATTTTTGCTTAGTTATCACTGATAACACATTGTGGCAAAAACACATGCCTGTGCATGCATTTTACCATGATATGGTGCTATCAGTTTTACAGGAGAAAAATGTTAAAAGCATGTTTCTCAACTATAAATCCACACGATCAATAACCGCATTATGAAACTGTAGCAATTTCTGGTAAAACACATATGGTTTTGCCGTGCATTTTCTGAGCGACTGGCACAATACCACAAAATGTGAACTTAGCTTAAATGTGGCTTTGGGCTATAATAAAATTTGTAAGTCAGGTGAGAGTGCAATATAATGTAAGTAAAGCTGTGTTTCCTTTTCATACCCATGGATGGCCAGTAATGTGAATAATTTAATAAGAGACATGCATCTCTTATTAAATTAGGTACATCTTAAAGGGGTTGTCCAACTTCTGACAACTGATGACCTACCCACCGGAAAGGTCATCAGTATGTCATCGGTGCGGGTCCGACAAGCCGCTCCGGTGGCCTGCGGGCATTGGATGTTGTGGCGCATAACGCTATGTGTACGGAGCCCGGAGGCAGTTGGCTCCGTACATAGCTTAGCGGCCGTGCTGCAGAACTACACGTCTGCTCCTACTCACTTGACTAGGAGCAGACCAGCAGTACTGCAGCTCGGCCGCTATTCCGTGGCCGGAGCTAACTGCTTCCGGCTTGTACGTCCGGTGCACGGAGGCACCAGACCAGCTGATCTGTACGGGGCTCGGGTGTCGGACCCCCGCAGATCCTGTACTGATGAGCTATCCGGTGGATAAGTCATCAGTTGTCAGAAGCTGGAAAACCCCTTTAAGACTGATGCATGAAACACCATTGTGTATAATATATCTATATGCAGGGATGCTGGTAGACGCTGAAGATATCTGGGCTACCATGGGACACTTGCAGATCTAGAGGATGCAGAAACAATTGGATATGGGGTTAGCTGGTGTCAAGAGATCCGGGCCACCAGGCAAAAGGTTTCGGGAACATTCCACTAAGTGCCAGGTACTAGCAATGCCACCTACATTTTAAAGGATCACTTAGGCAAAATAGATACACAGCGGTATGCTTTGTGCAGGGCCTGAGGAGAAAGTGCATGACTGAGGGATTCAATGAACAGTAAACAGAAACTGAAAATCCCTCAATCCTGAAGACCAAACTAATTTTGCATTGGGATAGGGCAGAGAGTAGGCGTTCCTAATCCGCTAAAGACCAGATTAATTGCTTGCTTGTAAAGCAATATATATGTGACAGGCATCCATTTTACCCTTTGGCGCTTGCACAGTATAATGTCAGGACTTAATTTCAACTTCTTCCTAGCAAGGGGCCCAACATTATTATAAAATTGTCTGAATGACAATATAATGTAATATAAACAGTATGTTGCTAATACAGATACCGGGTGGCTGACAAGAATTATACATTTAAATTAAATCTAGCATCGCTTATCATATATATATATATTTTCAGCAGCTCCAAAATTGTTGAGGTTGGAGTTTTAGATGACATTTTATGACTATCATTTTTATGAAGACAAAAGATGTGATGTACAGTACTCCAGCATGATATAAAACATCCAGATATGTTTATTGGTGGCATATTAAAATCCATTCAGTACAAAACGTAGCTTATGGTTCAATGTCTTAGGAGATGAAAGCTTATGTTTCTACACCTTATAGCTTAGTATTATATAAAATCAAACATATTGTTAACAAATACTTACCTCCATTATCAAGAGGACATTACCTTTATGGGGCACCAATCTGTCAGTAATATCTAAAGAGGCGCCAATGTTAGGAATATTGTAGATCCCTACTGTGTCTATCAAAATATTTTGTTCCCAAAAAACAAAAAGGGAGTTATTTTTAAAACCAAAATGGGGTATTGTTCTCGGCGCTATAATCGAGCGTGCATGTACCAGAGGCAGACCATGCTGTAATAGGTCCCTTGTGGTTGCTTCCAATTCCCTTTGCTGTTGGGAGTTAAGAACCTGTGTAGGACTCCTGTCTCCAAAGTAACCACATTGCTAGCAAGCAATGTGGGGGCGAATTGGCTCAGGGGTCGTGGAAAGTGCGTGGAGGGGTAAACAAACACCAGGCCCATCTGTCCTGGGTGGTAAAACCCGCCTCTATAATGGGAGGCCCATTTTTGTGATATTTGCTAAGGGGCCTCTCTTCTATGTAAGCAACCGGGAACAGTGGTATTATTTGTTAGACAATGTATACATATTTGCACAGGCGAATTTAAGGATTCATTTTTGTGGTAAATATTCATTGAGCAAACTAACTTACAGCGTATGCCTGGTGAAAATTTGAATGAAAAAGAATAAATAAATTGAAATGACATTTTTGGGGCAACTTGAAAACGGAATATGTTGGGGGGGACTTAAGAAAGGCTTTACACTAGTATTATGGCATTAAAAAGTCAGGAATAATGGTGCACAACATATTTGGGCAATAATTAGTGACTTTTTGCATTTTTCCGCTGCTCATCGGTCCTTTAACCCCTTCCCGCCACAGCCATTTTTACGATTTTAATTTTTTTCTCCCCATCTTCTAAAAGCTATAACTTTTTTATTTTTCCATTGATATAGCCTCATGAGTAATTGATTTTTGCAGGACGAGTTGTAGTTTTTCATGGCACCATTTATTGTACCATATAAGGTACTAAGAAACAGGAGAAAAAATATTTGTGGGGGTGGAAAATGAAGAAAACAGATTCCTCCATTGTTTTTTGCACTTAGTTTTTTGGTGTTCACTGTACAATTAAAATTACATGTTAACTTTATTCTGCGGGTGAATACTAACTGTAAAAAATAAAATTTATTTTGTGTGGCCAAATTCTGAGAGACATATCTTTTTTATTTTTCCATCTATTGAGCAGCATGAGAGCTTATTTTTTGTGGTACGAGCTGTCGTTTTTAATAGTGCCATTTTGGGGTACATGCAAGTTTTTGATCACTGTTACAATTTTTTACGGTGTTTAGCGTGAGTGTTAAATAATGTTATATTGTAATAGTTCAGACTTTTATGGAAGCGGCAATACCAATTATGTTTATTATTTAATTTTTTTACAATGTTTTAGGGGGAAAATGGGAGAAGGTTTTTTTTTTGTACATAATTATTTAACAGACTTTTAATAGTCCCCCTAGCGGACTTGAACCAGTGATCGTTGGATCGTTATCACTATATATTGCAATACTAATGTATTGAAGTTTATCGTGTTTCTGACAGGCTTAATAGGAGTACCAAGATGGCAGACCTGGGTGCATTCATTAGGCCTCCAGGCAGCCATGCCAACCATCGGCACCCCTGCGATCGCGTCGTGGGGGGCTGATGGGCTGTCAGAGTGGGTTGCCCGCTTTTTTGAATGCTTTAGATGCCATGGTCACTATTGACTCCAGCATCTCAGGGGTTAAGCGAGTGGGATCGTGCTTGAGCGCCATCCTGGTTTTTACGGTGATCTGTCGGCTATAGCATACAGCCGATACCGGTGTTGTATGGAGCAGGCTCAGTCCGTGAGCCCACTCCATTGTTCCCCTACCCAACTATGGCGTGAGTATACGTCAAATGTCGGGGGTTAAGAAAAATAGGCAGTGCTTAACGGAAGGGATGGAACCACCCATGGCCCGACAAATTTACTATAATTTAAACTGGCATAAATTATAGAGGAAATCTATGCCAGCTCGTAACTGGTGTAAATTTCCCTTTGTGATGCACGGACAGTACGAATGCTTAAAATATTTAAGAGGCGCGTGCCTTAATAAATTTGTTGCATCTTACTACTGCAAGCTGAAGACTAAGACTGGTGTAAAACATGCAAATATTAGTAAATCCACCCCAATGGCTTTACTTTTTATACAATAGCATCCTTTAAAATGATTTTTTTTATTATTTAATTGTAAAGAAATAACTAATTAATTTCCTTTAAAAGTCGCAGATATAGCGTAATTCAGTACTGTCACTATGTTTTCAGCATTTTATTGCTTTTACTATTTTACAAAACATGGTATTTACTCTAAACTTCTACGGTCACAGAAGCTTATCATCACAAGCCTTTCAAGTTTGTGAGTTCATGCCTTCCTGAAAAGTAGCAGGTGTCTACACAATGACCTTGTATGAGCTTTGTTGACCTAAGTCTTCTATGATTCATGTTATCCTGTTAACTATCCTACATTTGTAGTCCTTAGAGTGAATTATGACCCTTAAAAAAAAATAACAATATTTTCATTATTTAGGCCAATAGAAACAATTATAGTCTTAAATTCGCAAGCTCTGCTTTCATGTTCTTTCTTCGGATAAATTGAGTGCTATAGATATGTTGTTGTTATTTACTAGATACTAATTTAAAAAAATGGTTTAAAAATATATACAATTTATGACATCATTCAATGGAAATAACTGCAATAAGTGTTTTTGTCTATTACATTTTTATTACAAGCTAATATATTTAAATACGATTATTAAAATGTAATTACTATATATTGCTTTATAGCTTTTGGTGATTATGTATATTATTTCTACTAGAAGTATTAATTACCTGCCTTTACTATGTATTTTAATTAGTTGGAATGTAACCATATTATTTATGCTAGAATTTTCAGAAGTAAAGTTTATCACAGTTAGGCTCCATGCACACGAACGTGTTTTTGCAACCGCAATTCACCTGCAAATCTGCGGGTAAATTGCGGTCCCATTCATTTTTATGGGCCCATGCGCATGACCGTGGTTTCCACGGTCCGTGCATTGCCCAGGAGCATGGACAGCAAAAAGATAGGACATGACTTATTATGGCTGTGTTTTGCCGTCCAGGCTCATAGAAATAAATGCACGCGGCCATGTGCACGGCCCGCGATTTGTGGGCAGCCCGCGGGTGACACTCCGCGGCCTTCCAAGTCGAAAATCACGGCTGTGCACACCACTACAGTCGTGTGCATGAGGCCTTATCCCCAAAACACTCTTTCAGTAAATATTATTTTTTGCCATATTGTCACAGGTTATCCTACCTAAGACCTCATGCATACGACCTTAAGGGTTTATACTGTCCGCAAATATGGATCCGTAGTCACCCGCAAGTAAGCCACATATACAGGATGGTGTCCGCAAATACGGTCCTTAGTGCAACTGTAGTGCATCTGCATTTACGGATTCGTAAAAAAATTATGTCACCAACATGTTCCGACCCCTTGAAAAGGTACCACAATCGCTCTGGTGCCGATTTCTCTGGCACTTCTGCTTTGTGAGAGTTCTGTTGGACTCCTCGGCTGATCTAGCTTTGGTTTCTCTCGTTTCTTTCGCTGCAAGGATGCCCAACACATGTGTGGATCATGCCCTTTTGGACTAATTTCTCTCTCTGCGATTCGGACAGCAAGCAATGCTGGAAAGAGAACCGAAGAGGAGGAGGAGGTACTGGGTTCACCACATTGTCTCCCAACGGCCCAGGAAGGGGCATTTCCACACCCTCTACACTGCGACAATACCCGGACAGGATTCTGCCTCGTGTCGATCTCCAGCTCTTACTGTAAAGGATCTGCCAGACACAGCTTCTGTGTCGACGCCCGTGGTTAGTCAGTCTGCACCTGCTCCTAAGTCTGATAGAGTGACTCCTTCTTCTAACACTCAGGCTGGGAGGCTGAGGAGTGGGCGAGCCTATCACAGCCTGGCCAGACGGAGCTAGCTCCCGCCCTCTATCTATTTATACCTCCATTTCCTGCTTCTCCTTTGCCTGTGATTCTGCTTGTTTCCTGGCTCTGCTGCTGCTGCTTGTACTATTTTGTCCTCTGCTTCATATTGACCCTGGCTTTACTGACTACTCTCTTGCTCTGCGTTTGGTACCTCGTACACTCCTGGTTTGACTCGACTCGTTCACTACTCTTAGCTCACGGTGTTGCCGTGGGCATCTGCCCCTTTTCCCTTAGCTTCTTTGTACCCTTGTCTGTCTGTCTGTCATGCACATAGTGAGAGTAGGGACCGTCGCCCAGTTGTACGCCGTTGCCTAGGACGGGCCGTTGCAAGTAGGCAGGGACTGAGTGGCGGGTAGATTAGGGCTCACCTGTCTGTCTCCCTACCCCGTCTTTACACTTACCTTCTGCTGATGAACCTTCATCCTGGAATCACCTTCCAGGACACCAACATGAGATGTTGCATATCTCCGGAGGAACAGCTCACTGTCACCCTCAGGTAAAAAAAACATTATGTCCACTGTGCCTATTGCCGCCATGTCACCCTGGTTCAGATAGTATAAGCGTAGTTGTCCCCTGTGTCTATTGCTGTCCTGTCACCCTGGTATAGATAATATTCACAGATTCCGGGCAATCGGCAATTCAGAAGTTCATCTGGCAGCGAACTAGAGCGACGGTGATGCCACAGCCCAAGGCAGAAGACTGGCTCTGTATTGCCAAGGGCTTCTACCAGCCTGCACAGTTTTCAAATGCATATGCTATGTCCCACAGGTAAAGTAAAAAAAAAAAAACTAATTAAATAGTGGTTACATACTTACGGGCCCATTTCCATCTCATCGTTTAGGAACCGGAGTTGTTCTGTTTACATGTACGGCTTCTTTTTTGTTCTTTTGTCACCGCTCCGGCCCTTAGACATCAGCTCCCTGAGATATTAGTCATGGGAGGTGTTCCACCAAGACTTTACAATTTTTTTTTTTAAAGTATTAGTGTGAAAAAAAATATATATAGGAGGGGTAGGGGGAACAAACCATGCACATCCATAGCCATCTGCAATTTGCACGTGTCCATAGACTTCGATGGGGAATTTGTGCCACTATTGCGGACAAGAATAGGTCATGTTCTATAATTTCATTTCCATGGCCCTAACACACATTCGCAAATATATGGCCTGTAGAAATGAATTGTTCTGCAATTTCATCCATAATTATGGATTCGTAATTACGGATGAAAATTATGGTCGTGTGCATGGGGCCTTAGAGGATTTCACTTAAAGTACTGTAAAGCTGAAAGTGGTTATCAAACTCTGTTCACATGCCCTATTTTGGCCATGGATGTCATAGAGAGGGGCAGCTCAAGACCCCCTCTATTAGTTAGGACGGTTAGCTGCCACAAAACGCTCTGGATAAGTTAGTGTTACCACCATTAATTTGTCTTCAATTATAAGGGACAACACCTTTAGAGTAATCCCCCATGATGCAGCATTGACGTGGATGTTAACGCATCCACAAATACGCGCCAGCATGTGTTTGACACAGTTGTCAAATTTCTTATAATTGGCCACTCAGAGTTGCAGGTAAAACTGCTGGTTACCTTAAAAATTGTCTGACCATTAAGGAATAGACCCTTACGGAAGCACAATTTTATAGGTAACCAGCTGCTTTACCTGCAACCCTGCACAGACATTAACAAGCAATTTGACAACTGCACCGATCAGCACGTGGTGCGGTTTTCGGGCACATTGCGGATGCGTTAATGCCACCACATGGGTCCTTACCCTTAAAAGGGTTTTCTCAAAATTAACATTTATCACTTATCCACAGGAGAGGTGAATAATATATGGTCGCTGGCGTGGCCAATCCCCAATCCTTCACGATCGCCTTTATTAGGCCCCCAGGCTGCCAAATGGACATTAGAGGGGACCGCACCACTATTTCTAATGGCTTAAATGCTACGAGCGGGATATTTTTCCTCCGGGGAAGGGGTTACACATACATAAAATTTTTAACAACTATGAACATGGTAGCACAAAAAAATCTACTAATTAAATGGTGCAAACACCATTCAGTGACCAGTCTTATTTCAACCAAATATAAGGAAAGAACAGCAGCACACCAATGCACCGAGAAGAATGTTTCTTTAATTGATCCATACGCTATAATACATGACTTAGACCAGTGTATCTAACGGGATTGTCATCCTACAAAAAAAGCGTAGTGGCAATAATGACTGAAGAGTGGATCTGTACAGTGATAATGACTGAGAGTGGAACTGTACGGTGATAATGACTGAAGAGTGGATCTGTACCGTGTGCACAATAATTATGGGTGTGGTCAGGAAATGGTTTGTGGCTATGCAATAGGGACTTTTTTTTAATAAGGTTTTGTATAATTTTTAGGCTGCTTTTTTATGCAAAGACCACAAATTTACAAAAATGTAGATGCTGGTTGCAAACAGGTTTAAGCAACTAATTCGTAAATAGAACTATATTACTATAAAATACATATTTTATGTTCCATCTATTCACCCCAGGACTGAGCAAGTACTCTGCTTTAACATGATTGATCATTAATAGTTATCAAATATTAATTGTGTGTTCCACAGTCATTGTTATGGTTTCAAAATATCAGGTTATCAAGCACCAAGACATATTTCCTTCCCTCCAGATAAAAATAATATATATATATATATATATATATATATATATATATATATACATCAGCTGTGTAAAGAGGAGGGTAAAGGCCCTTTTACACTGGCCGACACTTGGCCGCTGTAGCGAGCGACGATCAACGAGACATTACTCAGATTGCTCGTCCACATACATTATTAGCATGTCGGCAGCGCATCTACCCGTTTACACAGGGAGATTTGATGCCGACAACGATAATCTTTTTATTTTTTTAAATTATACAACCAGTAGATGATCGAGTGTTTGCTCGTTCATCTGCTGATCGTTCCCATGTTTACACGGGGGAATTATCAGCAACATGCTTTATATTAACGCTCGTCTGCCCGATAATCGACCAGTGTAAAACCCCCTTAAAGGGAATGTGTTGCCAGCAAAACATGTTTTTTTTTTTTAGTTAAACAATTAGTGTATAGGTGATTAAACATTGTTCTAATTTTTTATTTTTTTTCACGAGTCAGGAAATATTATAAATTGGATTCAATTGGATTCTAATTTATAATATTTCCCATTGCTGGTCACTAGATGGAGCCATTCCCAAAATTGCAGCATTGCATGTGGTAAAGCAACCACATTGCTTTATGCTGCAAAATTGGGTAAAAAGCCCTCGCTCTAGTGAGCTCTCAGCATCCCCCCCTCCTTTATCCTGGCTAGTGCCGGGAGAAACGAGGGGTTTGAACGGTCTAACCTCCTACACTGTGTGTCGCCATTTTTTGAGCTAACACACAGTGTAGAAGGTTTACATACACTAGTAAAACACACTGAAACACAAACATACATAGAAATCCCTTACCTGCTCTAGTCGCCGCCGCTCCCTCCAGTCCATCCGCTCCGTCGGCTGCCGCTGTTCCATGTGCACAAGTCCGGAAGCCGCGACCGGAAGTAGTAATCTTACTGTCCGGCCGAGACTTCCGGTCCACAGGAAAATGGCGCCGGACGGCGCGCATTTCAAATTGAACTGTGTGGGAGCGGCGCATGCGCTCTTCCCACACAGCGGCGTACATGCTAGTGGATGGAACGGGCCCCGTTCGCAGTCCCTATGGGACTGGAGCTGCCGTATTCCATGTCTGTATGTGTCGTTAATCGACACATACAGAAATGGAAAAAAAAATGGCAGTCCCTATAGGGAAGAAAAAGTGTAAAAATAAGAAAAAGTAACACACAAACACACAAATTAATCCAAACGTTTTTAATAAAGCACTAACATCTTTAACATATTAAAAAAAAAATTGTGGTGACACTGTTCCTTTAAGGATCAAACTCAATCACAAGGAACTAAGAAGACATGCTGCTGATGAATTTGCATAGTAATCAGCAATTGTATCTACTTACTGATCATGCTAAATGCTGGATCAATAGATATGAATAAGATAAAATTAAGACCTCCAATTAGCCAATGGTGCTGTAGATTACAAAATCGCCTATGGGAAGGGAACTGGTCACGTGACACAGCACGACACATGCTGACATGCCCACAGTAGGGGAGGATCTAGTGTACCACAAATGTATATGTATATGTACAATGCATTCGGAAAGTCTTCAAACCCTTTCACTTTTTTCAAACTTTGGTAATATTGAGGACATGTGCTAAAGTAAAATAAAAAAATGCAAGTTTTCCCCATTCTCCACTCTATACCTCATAATGACAAAGTGAAAACAGAATTTTCGAAATTTTTGCAAATTTATTAAAGATGAATATCTAAAATTTTGCATGGACATAAGTATTCACACCCTTTGCTATGACACTTGAAATTTAACTCTGGAGGCCTCCCATTCCTCTTGATCATCTTTAAAATGTTTCTTCACCTTGATTGGAGTCCACCTGTGGTAAATTTATTTGATTGGGCATGATTTGGAAAGACACGCCCCTGTCTATATAAGGTCTCAGAATGAAGCCTCTGCTCTATAAAAGACACATGAAAGCCCGCCTGGAGTTTGCAAAAATGCACTTAAAGGACTCTCAGACTATGAGAAACAAGACTCTGTGGTCTGATGAAACCAAGGTTTAACTTTTGCATCTATTCTAAGCATCATGTCTGGAGAAAACCATGCTATGCTCATCACCTGCCCAATACCATCCCTACAGTGAAGCATGGTGGTGGCAGCATCATGCTGTAAGGGTGTTTTTCAGTGGCTTGGACAGGGAGACTGGTCAGGGATGAGGAAAAGAGGAATGGAGCAAAGTACAGAAATATTCTTAATGAAAACCTGATCCAGAGTGCTCTGGACCTCAGACTGGGCCGAAGGTTCACCTTCCAACAAGACAATGACCCTAAGCACACAGCGAAGACAACACAGGAGTGGCTTAGGGAAAACGTTTTGAATATCCTTGAGTGGGCCAGCCAGAGCCCTGACTTGAACCCAATCAAACATCTCTGGAGAGACCTGAAAATGTCTGTCCACTGACGGTCCTCATCTAACCTGACAAAGCTTAAGAGAATCTTCATAGAAAAATGGCAAAAAAACAAATCTTAAGAATATAAATTAGTAAACAGTTTCGTCCTACTCAGCCATTATTACCATTTAGTGAATCGTACATCGAGATCAATTCACAATAATGAAACTGCTTCATAACATTTAATGTATATTGTTTCATTCTCCATTACCTACTATTATTTCTATATAAGCACTCTGTGGCTAAGCCCATGCTTCCTTAGTGTAGGTATCGGCAAGTTTGATCAGAATAATTGAGATAACGCATGTGAAAGGAAACAGACCCAATATTATGATGCTCCTTTTTCACCAGCTTTTCAATGAGTTTCTTTTCTACACACAATGATGCAGAACTACTGTAATGATAGCGGTAGGGAAACGGACAAGTGAGCCCTAATCTACCCGCCACTCTGTCCCTGCCTACTTGCAACGACCCGCCCTAGGCGACGGGGTACAACTGGGCGGCGGTCCCTACGCTCAGTAAGTGCACGAGACAAACAGACAAGGGTACACAAAGCTAAGGGAAATGGGGCAGTTGCCCACGGCAACACCGTGAGCAACAAGAGTGGTGAACGAGCCGAGTCAAACCAGGAGTGCACGAGGTACCAAACGCAGAGCAGGAGAGTAGTCAGTAAGCCAGGGTCAGTATGGAGCAGGATCAAATAGTCAGAAGCTGTAGCTGGGCCAGGAAACCACACGGGAAGAATCACAAGCAAGGAGGAACAGGAAAGGCAGGTATAAATAGACAGAGGGCGGGAGCTAGCTGAGTCTGGCCAGGCTGCGATAGGCTCTCCCACTCCTAAGCCTGCCAGCCTGAGTGGTGGAAGCTGGAGTCAGTCTCAGAGACATAGACTCAGGTGAAGACTGATTACCTATGGAAGTTAACCCCGAAGCTGTGCCTGGCAAATCCTTTACAGTACCCCCCCTTTTATGAGGGGCCACCGGACCCTTTCTAAGTGGACCTGGTTTATTGGGGAAATGAAGGTGGAACCTCCTGACCAATACCCCAGCGTGAACATCCCGGGCGGATACCCAAGTCCTCTCCTCAGGCCCGTATCCCCTCCAATGGACCAGGTACTGGAGGGAGCCTTGGACCATCTTGCTGTCCACAATCTTGGCCACCTCGAATTCCACCCCCTCAGGGGTGAGAACGGGAACAGGAGTTTTCCTCGAGGGAGCCAAGGACGGGGAGACGCCGTTTAAGGAGGGAGGCATGAAACACGTCGTGTATTCGAAAAGATGGGGCAACTCCAGTCGAAAGGAGACAGGATTGAGGACTTCAATGACCTTGTACGGCCCAATAAACCGGGGAGCAAACTTCTTGGACGGGACCTTAAGGCGCAAGTTCCTAGACGATAACCACACCAGATCCCCGACCATAAACAAGGGGTTAGCAGAACGTCTTCTATCTGCCTGAGTTTTTTGTACGCTCTGGGACGCCTCTAGGTTCTTCTGAACCTGGGCCCAGACTGTGCACAGTTCCCGATGAACGACCGCTACCTCGGGATTGTTGGAACTACCAGGTGAGACGGAGGAGAACCGTGGATTAAACCCAAAATTACAGAAAAAGGGGGAGACCCCTGATGAGTTACTGACCCGATTGTTAAGGGAAAATTCGGCGAGGGGAATGAATGAGACCCAATCATATTGACAGTTAGAGATAAAACACCTTAAATATTGTTCTAGAGATTGATTAGTCCTCTCAGTTTGACCATTAGTTTCAGGATGGAAGGCAGAGGAGAAGGACAGATCAATCTCCAACTTTTTACAGAAGGCTCTCCAAATCAATGAAACAAATTGTACCCCTCTGTCAGAAACAATATTGACAGGGACCCCATGGAGACGCAGGATGTGTTTGACAAACAAGGTAGCTAACGTCTTGGCATTAGGTAGTTTCTTGAGGGGCACAAAGTGGCATATCTTACTGAAGCGGTCTACTACCACCCACACCACCGACTTGCCTTGAGATGGAGGCAAATCGGTGATAAAATCCATTAAGATATGGGTCCAAGGTCTCTGGGGAATGGGCAAAGAACATAGTAAGCCTGCTGGTTGGGACCTGGGAGTCTTGGACCTAGCACAAACCTCACAAGCGGCGACGTAGGCCTCAATGTCTTTAGGCAACCCAGGCCACCAATAGTTTCTGGCAATGAGGTGTTTGGTACCCAGGACGCCTGGATGACCAGATAGTGCGGAGTCATGATTTTCCATAAGCACCCTTAGCCGGTATTGCAGGGGAACAAACAGCTTGTACTCAGGAAGGTTCCCGGGAGCTGAACCTTGATCAGCCGCAATTTCAGAGACTAAATCAGAATCAATAGAAGAAATGATTATACCAGGAGGCAAAATACAAGCAGGATCTTCCTCCGAAGGAGGGCTGGCCATGAAGCTACGCGACATCGCATCGGCCTTAATATTTTTAGACCCAGCCCTATAGGTAACCAAAAAGTTGAATCTGGTAAAAAATAGCGCCCATCGAGCCTGTCTCGGGTTTAGCCCCGGGCAGATTCTAGGAAAACCAGATTCTTGTGGTCGGTAAGGACCGTTACCTGGTGCCTAGCCCCCTCCAGGAAGTGGCGCCACTCTTCAAATGCCCATTTAATGGCTAAGAGTTCGCGGTTGCCAATACCATAGTTACTCTCAGTGGGCGAAAACTTCCTGGAGAAGTAGGCACAGGGACGGAGATGGGTAAGGGACCTGGTACCCTGGGACAAGACAGCCCCCACTCCCACCTCGGATGCGTCAACTTCCACGATAAATGGCTCCATTTGGTTGTGCTGAACCAGCACCGGGGCCGAGATAAAGCACTTCTTAAGGACCTCAAAAGCCTGGACAGCCTCAGGGGGCCAGTGGAGGAGATCAGCACCTTTGCGAGTGAGGTCCGTAAGAGGCTTAGCGATGACCGAGAAGTTAGCAATAAATATCCTGTAATAATTAGCGAACCCCAAGAAGCACTGTAACGCCTTCAGGGAGGCAGGTTGGACCCATTCCGCCACAGCCTGGACCTTGGCGGGGTCCATGCGGAATTCATGAGGAGTGAGGATTTGACCCAAAAATGGTATCTCCTGTACCCCAAACACAAATTTTTCGGTTTTCGCAAACAGTTTGTTTTCCCGAAGGACCTGGAGCACCTTCCTGACATGCTCAATGTGGGAGGACCAGTCCTTGGAAAACACCAGTATGTCATCAAGCTACACTACAAGAAATACCCCCAGGTAATCTCTTAAAATCTCATTTATGAAATTCTGGAAGACCGCAGGAGCATTACACAACCCAAAGGGCATGATGAGGTATTCGAAATGACCTTCGGGCGTGTTAAACGCAGTCTTCCACTCATCCCCCTCTTTGATGCGGATAAGGTTATACGCGCCCCGTAGATCAAACTTAGGGAACCATTGGGCCCCCTGAACCTGATTAAAGAGATCAGGAATCAAAGGAAGGGGATACTGGTTCCTTACAGTGACCTTATTCAAGTTACGGTAGTCAATGCATGGCCTAAGACCACCATCCTTCTTCCCTACGAAGAAGAAGCCAGCACCTACCGGAGAAGTAGAGGAGCGAATGTAACCCTTGGCCAGGTATCCCTGGATATACTCTCTCATGGCTTCACGTTCGGGACAAGAAAGATTAAATATCCTAACCTTAGGGAGCTTAGCTCCTGGTACCAATTCGATAGCGCAATCGTATTCTCTATGAGGAGGTAACACTTCGGAGGCCTCCTTAGAGAAAACATCAGCGAAGTCCTGAACAAACTCAGGTAGCATGTTCACCTCATCCCCAGTATTCCAGTCAAACGTGGGATTATGCAACTGCAACCAGGGAAGGCCTAAAACCAAATCGGACGATAATCCCTGCATCAACAGTACAGAGCACTGCTCCAAATGCATGGAGCCAACAAGGAGTTCAAAAACAGGGGTATGCTGTGTAAAATAACCATTAGCAAGAGGAGTGGAGTCGATACCCACTACCGGGACAGGTTTAGGCAAATCAATTAAAGGCATAGCTAGAGACATGGCAAATTCCACAGACATGATATTAGTAGAAGACCCTGAATCCACGAAGGCACTGCCGGTAGCAGACCTACCCCCAAAAGAGACCTAAAAGGGAAGCAAGATTTTATTACGTTTCATATTTACGGGAAATACCTGTGCGCCCAAGTGACCTTCCCGATGATCACTTAGGCGCGGAAGTTTTCCGGCTGCTTTATTCTTATGCCTGGGGCAGGTGTTCACTTGATGCTTGTCATCCCCACAATAGAAGCAGAGACCATTCTTCCTGCGGAACTCTCTACGTTGTCGGGGGAACACGGAGGCCCCGAGTTGCATGGGTACCTCCGAGTCTTCCGTGGAAGAGCGAAGCAACGTGACCTCGGGAGGCATCATGGGGGAGTCAGAGGGGAAAACACAAAAACGTTCAAGTTGTTGTTCCCTGAGACGTCGGTCAAGTCGTACCGCTAAAGCCATAGCCTGGTCAAGGGAGTCAGAAGAGGGATAGCTAACTAGCATGTCTTTCAGGGCGTTCGACAGACCCACCCTAAACTGGCACCTTAAGGCAGGGTCATTCCACCGAGAAGCTACGCACCACTTCCTAAAGTCAGAACAATACTCCTCAACAGGTCTCTTACCCTGGCGTAAGGTCACCAGCTGACTCTCAGCAAAGGCAGTCCTGTCAGTCTCGTCATAAATGAGTCCGAGAGCAGAAAAGAAACGATCAACGGAGGAAAGTTCAGGGGCATCAGGAGCCAAGGAGAAGGCCCACTCTTGGGGCCCTTCCTGGAGCCGGGACATAATAATACCCACCCGTTGGCTCTCAGAACCTGAGGAGTGAGGCTTTAAACGAAAGTAGAGCCTACAACTCTCCCGAAAGGAGAGAAAAGTCCTCCGGTCCCCTGAGAACCGGTCAGGCAACTTGATGTGGGGTTCAAGAGGTGAGGTGAGGGGGACTACCATGGTAGCGTCAGGCTGGTTGACCCTCTGAGCCAGGGTCTGGACCTGTAGGGAGAGACCCTGCATTTGCTGGGCCAGGGTCTCAAGGGGGTCCATAGTAGTGTCAGGGACCAGGGTAGACTAGGTATATGGGCTTGTGATTATGTAATGATAGGGGTAGGGAAACGGACAAGTGAGCCCTAATCTACCCGCCACTCTGTCCCTGCCTACTTGCAACGACCAGCCCTAGGCGATGGGGTACAACTGGGCGGCGGTCCCTACGCTCAGTAAGTGCACGAGACAAACAGACAAGGGTACACAAAGCTAAGGGAAATGGGGCAGTTGCCCACGGCAACACCGTGAGCAACAATAGTGGTGAACGAGCCGAGTAAAACCAGGAGTGCACGAGGTACCAAACGCAGAGCAGGAGAGTAGTCAGTAAGCCAGGATCAGTATGGAGCAGGATCAAATAGTCAGAAGCTGTAGCTGGGCCAGGAAACCACACGGGAAGAATCACAAGCAAGGAGGAACAGGAAAGGCAGGTATAAATAGACAGAGGGCGGGAGCTAGCTGAGTCTGGCCAGGCTGCGATAGGCTCTCCCACTCCTAAGCCTGCCAGCCTGAGTGGTGGAAGCTGGAGTCAGTCTCAGAGACATAGACTCAGGTGAAGACTGATTACCTATGGAAGTTAACCCCGAAGCTGTGCCTGGCAGATCCTTTACAACTACTAATCAATATGTGGCAGTATTCTGGTTTAAATTGAGCCGGGACTCTGGCCACATATTTAACGTGTTTTATACACGTTTGGTGACTCATCGGACATAGTGGCATGGCTCAGTGGAGAAGGGGCGTGGCCCAAAATTTTGGTGCAGAACAAGTGATCTACAGTAATCCAACCAAGAGGTGGTATAAAGTTAGATAAATGTCTAAAGATGCACCAAATTTATTATTCAGAAAGTGCCACCCTGCTAAGTTTGGCGCATCTATTCTAATTCTAAGCTATCTAAATTTAAGACCGTTTTAGTAAATCTGCCCCCAATATATAAAGTTATGAAATTAGCAAATACTTCCATAATGTTATTGAGAAAATAATTTAATTTTTTTTTAATCGTACCTGTCTTTAGGTTCCATAATATATCATTTAGGTGCTAAAGAGCAGAACACTTCTGTAATAAAGTGTATTTTCTGAATTGATTTTACAGGAGAAGATCTTAGGGATTGCTTCTTGCAGCTTGTGTGTCTAAATGACCTAAAAGAATTCTCATCCTTGCAAAGTACAAGCTACATACTTAGAATATATATTTACATGTCTCATCCTGGTTTATCTTTGCACCATGCATAAACAAATTCCTTCTTTGTGCTTTTAGAGTGCATGATCCCTGTATCTGTACAGCGGCAAACATAGTCTCTGCAGGTCTTGATTAACCCCTTAACGACCAGACCTATTTTAGACTTAATGACCAAGCATTGTTTTTTATTTTTCTCATCTTCGCATTGCAAGAGTTAGAGATTTTTTATTTTTCCGTCGACATAGCCATATGAGGGCTTGGTTTTTGTGGGACGAGTTTTATTTTTCATTTTTGGGTGCATATATTATAATGGTTAACTTTTATCAACTTTTTTTGGGGGAGGGAATTGAAAAAAACAGCTATTCCAGCATTGTTTTTCGTGTTTTAAATTTACGCCGTTCACTATGCGGCATAAATACATATTATCTATATTCTATGGGTCAGCATGATTACGGTGATACCACATATGTACAGGATTTTTACGTTTTACTAAGTATTCTCAATAAAAAACCTTTTAAACAAAAATAACCACCACATTCAAAGAGCTGGAATTGTATTATTTTTCTCTTGATGTGACCATATGAGGGCTTGTTTTTTGCGGGACAAGTTTTATTTTTCATTTTTGGGTGCATATATTATATTGATTAACTTTTATCAACATTTTTTTGGGAGGGAATTGAAAAAAACAGCTATTCCAGCATTGTTTTTTGTGTTTTAAATTTACGCCGTTCACTGTGTGGCATAAATAACATATTACCTATATTCTATGGGTCAGCATGATTACGGTGACACCACATATGTACAGGATTTTCACCTTTTACTACGTTTTCTAAATAAAAAACTTTTAAACGAAAATAACCACCACATTCAATGATTCATGACGTGACCTGACCATATGAGGGCTTGTTTTTTTGCGGGACGAGGTGTAGTTTTCATTGCTACTATTTTGGGGTACATGGGACTTATTGATTAGATTTTATAATATTTTGTTTGGGGGGGGGGGGAGAAAAAAAGTGTTTTTACGGTTTTGTGTGTTTTTTTTGTACGCCTTTCACCATGCAGTTGAACCCATGTGTTTTATGCTTTATGCTTTAATACTTTACTTTTCGTGTTGTTACGATCCCGGCTATACCATATATGTGTATTTTTCAATGTTTTTTTTTAACACTTATTAAATAAAACCACATTTTATGAAAATAAAATGGTTTTATTTTATTTTTACTGTTCACCTTTTTCTTATTTTTCCTAAACTTTATTTATCTGTTTTAAAATTTTTTTTTTTTAGTCCCTCTAGGGGACTTCACCATGCAATTTTTTGATCTGTGATATAATGCCTTGGTATACCAAAGCATTATTGCCTGTCAGTGTAAAACTTACAGGCAATCTATTAGGCTATACCGCTTACATGGCCTAATAGGCATATAGCCAGGGCAGGCCTGGGGGCCATTGTTAGGCCCCCGATTGCCATGGCAACCCGTCGGCGCCCGGCGATCACGTTCACGGGCTGCCGATGGGTGACAGAGAGAAGCCCCCTCCTTCTATCAAAACATTTAAATAACGCAGTTGCTATTGACTGCGGTATTTAGGGGGTTAAATGGCTGAGATTGAAGGTTTCTTCAATCTCAAGTGGTTGCAGCGGAAGCCTGGCTGTCAGTCACATTCCATCTCTCACCATTTGGCAAAGAATCATATTCTTCCCCAGAAACAATGTTTCTAGGAAAGAATACCCTCTCAATATGACATGCACAATTATTTTTTCTTCACTAATTTAGGCCTGATTTACACGAGTGTGTGCGTTTTGCGCGCGCAAAAAATGCTGCGTTTTGCGCGCGCAAAAGGCACTTGACAGCTCCGTGTGTCATCCGTGTATGATGCGGCTAGTCGACGCCCGTCACTGTCCAAGGTGATGAAAGAGCTAACTGATCGGCAGTAACTCTTTCAGCACCCTCGACAGTGAATGCCGATCACAATATACACCAACTTGTGAAAAAAAAAAGACGTTCAAACTTACCATGAACTGCCTGCTTCCTCCTGTCCGGTCTCCCGGCCGTTGCCTTGGTGACGCGTCCCTCTCTTGTCATCCGGCCCCACCTCCCAGGATGACGCGGCAGTCCATGAGACCGCTGCAGCCTGTGCTTGGCCTGTGATTGGCTGCAGCTGTCACTTGGACTGAATTGTCATCCCGGGAGGTCGGACTGGAGGAAGGAGCCGGGACTTATCGGTAAGTTTGAACTTCTGTTTTTTTTTACACGTATATGTATATTGTGATCGAAAGTCACTGTCCATGGTGCTGAAACAGTTTAAGTCTTTCAGCACCGTGGGCAGTGACTGTCTCCTGACGTCGCGTACCCGAACATTTTTTGCCGGGTTCGGTCAAAACGAGTTCGGCCGAACCCGGTGAAGTTCGGTGCGCTCATCTCTAATTTGACACTCCGTTTGGATGTTTGTAAACAGAAAAGCACGTGGTGCTTTTCTGTTTACATTCATCCTTTTGACAGCTCTTGCTCGAATCACGCAGTTCGAACGGAAGTGCTTCCATGCGGCATGCGTGGTTTTCACGCACCCATTGACTTCAATGGGTGCGTGGATGCGCGAAAAACGCACGATTATAGAACATGTCGTGAGTTTTACGCAACGCACTCACGCTGCGCAAAATTCACGCATCGTCTAAACTGCCCCATAGAGTAATATAGGTGCGTACGACACGCGTGAAAAGCACGCGAGTCGCACGTGCGTATATTACGCTCGTGTAAATGAGGCCTTAGTGTGAGTCTATGTCCTATAATAATAATAATAATAATAATAATAATAATAATGATAATAATAAATTACTTTGTGTAATTCTGCGATAATAGCACACAAACTGTACAGCACAGAGCAAGCATACGCCATGTTGTGCTCCAATAGTTCTGGAAGTGACACAAACACCGCTTCAGAGGCAGAGATTTTTTTTTTACCATAACAACATCACAAGTAGCATTTATGTCGCTTCTGTCACAAAGCCACATAGTTTAATGTAGGGAGGCGCAGTTGCCAAAGTAGCAAAAAACAATGCAGGAAATGCACGTGATGCAGTAATGACAAATATTTTTTGAGATCCTGCAGCACCCTTTTTTACAAATGTGCCCCAATTTAAAGCAACGCCTTGAATTAATGTGGAAATGAAATTTTTTCACAAATAGACTACCTCAACATTTTTAAAAAGAACGGACTGTTGCAACTTATTTTAGACCAGAGAAACCTATATGCCAGGACATTCTTCTCACAAAAGCCATCATCTAGTTTTGCAAAACTTTCGACTTTTCCCACAATGTTCCCACAAATATTCCAGAGATAAAACCAGATTTTGGACTCATTTTAAAAATGGGCTTAGTGAAAAAACATCCAGCCCTTCTTACTGGGCAGCAAGTTCCCCACACGCTACCCCTGATTTATCAGCAATAATGTCCACTAACCCATATTACATTTTTAATGCAGTTCCTAAGTTTTATCAATAATTTAGCCCTCCAAAGAAGTAACTCAGGCCATGATTACCGACAAATAATCCACAACATTAATTATGATATTGAAAGATTCTTTCATAAAGTCATACACCAATGACATAAACTTGGTTGTGCATAAATCATTAGTAAAAAAAACAACTGACATTTTGTCAACCTGTACCATCCAACAGAGCCAGGTATGGGGCGAAACTCAGAATAAAATATGTGAAAGCACAATTGGCTTCACATGTGGTTTTAACATCTTTGAGGGCAGGGACTATGACTCGTAGAGCAGCATTTTTCACTCCCTGTGCCTGCCACTGAAATCCAAACATAACCCTAGATAAGATGGCAGGTACATTGAAAACATGGCCGTAAAAGATACCTACTTTTTTACTGCCCCATGTGCCTATCAAGTTCAGGCCTCTGTAATTATCCTTGTTTTATAAAAACAGTTGCACATTATTGAATTAAAAAATATATATGTATTTAGGGACAACTAAAAGTGGAGGGGGTTCATTTAGGAAACAAATTATAATACTATTTATTTTTCTGTATTTAGTTTCTAGTAGGTTGGGAGGGTCGTCATAATGTTCTGAAAATCTGCCAGGAAAATACTATTTTCGTTTTTTTCTCACTATACTGCTGGATGAATACCTTAGAGCAGGGGTCTCAAGCACGCGGCCCGCGGGCCGCATGCGGCCCCTGGGGCTGTCATCTGCGGCCCGCGGGACACAGAGCCGCTAGTATCGGCTCTGCTCCGAGACTCTGGAATTCCCTGACATCGCTGCCCATATATGGACAGTGTGTCAGGGTCTTGCCCAGAGCGGAGCAGAGCGCTGGTGTCGGCTCTGCTCCGGGACTCCGTGGAATTCCCTGACATCGCTGTCCACATATGAACAGCGATGTCTGGGGCTTCCCCAGAGCCGGAGTCCCGGGCAGAGCGCTAGTACAGGCTCTGCTCCGGGACTCTGTGGAATTCCCTGACATCGCTGCCCATATATGGACAGTGTGTCAGGGTCTTGCCCAGAGCGGAGCAGAGCGCTGGTGTCGGCTCTGCTCCTGGACTCTGTGGAATTCCCTGACATCGCTGTCCACATATGAACAGCGATGTCTGGGGCTTCCCCAGAGCCGGAGTCCCGAGCAGACCGCTGGTCTCGGCTCTGCTCCGGGACTCTGTGGAATTCACTGACATCACTGCCCATATGTGGACAGTGTGTCAGGGTCTTCCCCAGAGCGGAGTCCCGGGCAGAGCGCTAGTATAGGCTCTGCTCCGGGACTCTGGGGAAGCCTCTGACATCGCTGTCCATACATCGACAATGATGTCAGGGGCTTCCCCAGAGCGGGAGTCCCAGTGATGTCAGGAGCACAGCTGGAGTCCCAGGAAGCACCTACTAGCGTTCTGCCTGGGACTCCAGCTCTGGGGTTGCCCCTGACATCTCTGTCCATATATGGACAGTGATGTCAGGAGCAGAGCTGGAATCCCAGGCAGAGTGCCAGAAGCGGCTCTGCTCCGAGACTGCAGCTCTGGGCAATCCCCTGACATCACTGTGGCAGAATGTACAGAGGGCACTGTGGCAGCCTCTACAGAGGGCACTATGGCAGCCTCTACAGAGGGCACTGTGGCAGCCTCTACAGAGGGCACTGTGGCAGCCTCTACAGAGGGCACTGTGGCAGCCTCTACAGAGGGCACTGTGGCAGCCTCTACAGAGGGCACTGTGGCAGCCTCTACAGAGGGCACTGTGGCATTATCTACAAGTGGGTGTGTGGCAGTATCTGAAGAGGTCACTGGCATTATCTAGGGGTGTGTTGCATTATCTACAGAGGGCACTGTGGCCTTATCTACAGAGGGCACTGTGGCCTTATCTACAGAGGGCACTGTGGCCTTATCTACAGAGGGCACTGTGGCCTTATCTACAGAGGGCACTGTGGCCTTATCTATGGGTGTGTTGCATTATCTACAGAGGACACTGCGGCAGCATCCACAGAGGGCACTGCGGCAGCATCCACAGAGGGCACTGCGGCAGCATCCACAGAGGGCACTGCGGCAGCATCTAAAAAGGGGCTGCCCAATCTTGACATGTGTGCTAACTGAGCCGCCGGACTGCATTTAGCGACACTTAAACTGGAAAGCTGGATTGTTGAAATAAGCACGTGGAGAAATATCTCAAATTTTAAACCTAGCACTATTATTATAGTAATGTAGTGTTATAGTATTTCAAATAACTAATTGATTAACAATAATTTTGTATTGTATCAAATTTGAAAGTAATGCGGCCCGTCAACTTCCCATTTTTTCTATATGCGGCCCACTTACCCGGCCGAGTTTGAGACCCCTGCCTTAGAGGGTGTGATTCTATGTTCACAGGGCTTATCTTTAGCCGTTTTTTTTGGCCGTAAAGGCCCCGGAAAATGGCTGAAAAATGGAAACTGAACACATCCAAACATCTGCGTTTTGTTCCGACATGTGCGGTTTTTTACACGTCTGTTTGAAAAAAATGTTGCATAAAAAACGCCCCGTAAAAAGAAGTGCATGTCACTTCTTGAGCCGTTTTTGGAACCGTTTTTCATTGTGTTAAAAGAAAAACAGCTGTAAAAACGGCCGCAGAAAAAATGCCTTAAAAAACTAATATGGTTTCAAACCGGCAGAAAATCAGAGGCTGTTTTCCCTTGAAAGGAAAGCATGTGAACATATCCTAATATGTTCATGCTAGTTTTGCACTAGTCTCTCAACAAATTCTAGGCTCAAAATACTCACTACACTCCTAAATAAAGAGATGGTGTAATTTTAAAAAATAGGTCACTTCTAGGGGTATTCTATCGTTCTAGCAGCTCAGTGCCTCCACAAATGCGGAATGAGGACTGAAATTCATTGAAGCAAAAATTGTCATTATGCCCTGAAAGTCAGAGGGTGCAACTTTCTTTTTGGACCCTGCTGCGTTCCCAAGCAGTACATTAGGGCCACAACGGGAGTACTTATGAACATAAGAAGAAGAAAACAGGACAATAATGCTGTGGTATGTTTCTTTAGTTTCATATGCATAATTTGTGTCAATTAATTTAATTTCTTAGTTCAGCTTTGCATAAATTCCTGAAAGAAAAAAACCCCAGTTGTGTCAAAATACTCACTATACCCCGAGATGTATACCTTAAGAGTGTAGATTTGAAAATGGGATGACTTTTAGAGGTTTTTTATTATTTTGACACATGAGCCTGTAAATACATTGCTTGGTGGATAAAAACAAAATGTACTTAAAGGGGTTTTCCAGGGACACTAAATTTTTAGAGTAATAATGTATCTACAAATCTGATAAAGTTTGTAATATATAGTCTGTGTTAAATACGTAAGTTTATCTTTATATTCTCACTAGTTATGCCTAGCCGGAAGTTCTGCTTTGCTTACTAGTGTTTTTTTCTTCCGACACAGGCTCATGTACAAGCAGTGGTATGGACACAGTCCTGTGTTGATACCTCTGTTCGTAACATCACGCTAGAGTAATGTGTTCCACAAATCATTCCTCCCCCTCTGTGTCTATTCTCCCTCCTCCTTTCCCTTGCCCACCCAACTGCTCTCTCCGGGTGCGGTCACTGTATCAGTGTAATCACTGTTCAGTGTAATGCTAATTTGAATAAGTAAATAAAAGGACAGAACATGGAGTCGGAGATGGAGAGCTATAGACAGCACTGCTGGGAGGGTTGAAAGACATAACATTGGGCGTAGATATGTAAATGAGGTAGGTAGGAGAGAGAGGTCAGGTGATACAGAGAATATGACGTCGGTAAGAATTTTGTTTTGTTTCACTGTCGCGCATGCCGGGATGAAAGACCGCCCAGATACAGGAAGCAGGAAAGGGAAAAGGAGTGCAGGTAGGGAACGGTTTATAAGAATAGAAGTGAAGAAAAGGATAACTCAGGTTATGAAAATAATGCATTTAAGTTGGAAACTAAAAAAAAAAAGTAGTTGGAAAACCCCTTTAAGAATGTTAAAAAATAATTGTTAAATTTGCAAGCATTACAATATACCCCAAAAAGTTTTAATAAGTGGTGTCAAAATAAAGTAAACATAAGAAAATATGCCTGACTTGATATTTGCAAAATAAAGGCAATTTTCAAACATTTTTCAGCAATTTTTTGTAATGTCATCCATATAAGTCTACTTTTGTCACATATAAAAGAGCAATATGTAATAAAAAAATAAACAAATAAATAAGCAAATGACCGCCAAATTACTTTGCTGTACAAAACCTTATTCTCTGATATATAACGCGTACCAGAAAAATCTGGTTTGGTAATTAAGTGGTTAAATGTTGGAGGAACCACATTTTTCCAATCTGTACTCTATATACAAATCCTACAGTGAAATGTTCTCATGCTTCCTGTTGGTTGAATGGGAGGGAGAGTTACAATGATCGGCTATAGCAAATAACAAGTCTTGTGGTCACATGGGGTCATGTATCGTCTACTTTGGTGGTTCAGTGTGTGATCCAGGCAGACAAATGTTTCTAAACAAATTGAAGTACTATGATCTCTAAGTATAATAAGAAGAGCTGCAAAAAGTGAAATAATCAAACGTTCTGCATAGTTATATAATACTAATAAAACAATGTGTACTGGAGTTAGACTTCGAATTATGCATTTTTTCATCACCAATGTATATAAAATGCAAAATTCCAGCTTTTCTTAATGATTATAATGCACAACTTATAATTTAACTTCAATTCTCATTATTTCTTATTATTGTAAATGTAAATCTTCACACACATCCACTAGAATTCCATATAAGAAAAGTGTTACTTTTTTTTACACAGTTGATACTGGTCCCTGTTATTGGAAGTTGGGAATTAAACTGCCTTCTGTATTTTAAGAAAGACTTCAATCTAATATGACCACCAGCTGAGCTGTGAAACTTATCCTTAGGTATATTCTCTGTGAATTTCTACACCAGACTGTGTGAAGAGTACAATATGTTGGCTGTAGGGAAGAGAAATTCTGTATGCAGTAATTATTACCATGGGGTATAAAGAAAAAGAAAATTATGGAAAATCAAGCGTGCTAGGAAGTGCTTAACATATGATTTGATATTTTTTTATATTAGATTTTTCGAAAAAATATCCATGGCATATTTCTGTGTTTCCAAACAATATAAATTATGTAATATATGTGTAGTTTGTGTGTCATTCTCTTGCTGTTCATTCTGTCTGAAATTCGAAAGTTATATAATAAAATGTAGAAAGTTAGAGAATAATGTATTTTACTCATAAAAAGAAAAAAATTAGAATACATGTTATAGATGAAAAATGTTGTGTCTGCACGGAAATAGCCATATTGCCATACATACATATGACCAATTTTCTTTACTCTACAGGTACCCTAATATTTAAATATCTATTGTTTTATATAATTTATTTTTTAGCAGAATAGGTTCACATTTCTTTACTGATAAATTCCATAATATACCTTTGTAGGAGTAGGTATTTTTTGTTACAGAGCTCTAAATCTGCAGCTTCCCTTAGTCATGAGCTGCAATACTATACATAACCTATGGCCAAGAGTGGCACTATATAATGAAATCCTTTTAAACTTTACGTTTTTTGGGGATGGGTTGGCCTGGCTACAGTGCAGAGCAGTCATGCTTGCTGAGACCCTCTGCTTCATGACTGTGTATTGTAACTATCTCGCATTAGCACATCAGAGACATCCTAATAGGTTAAAGAACTAGGAAACATGCTCTGAACCTTTCCGAGCCCACATAGTCAAAAAGGTTCTTCCAGTGTTCTCTTTCCAAAACTCCTAGTGATAGCATAGACTGCCTCCTTAACTAAGCACTCCCTGCTCCCAGCCTGGACTCTCTGATGCCTACTCTGCCATCTCCAACATACTCACCAACTGCTTAGTCACTAATGATCCTGGAGGAATTAAAAGACCTTTGTTGCACTGATAAATGATTGTCTACTATGGAATTCTATGTATGGCAGTGGAAATTTGCATACAGGTAAAACATAAAGCAATAAAATCTGATCTGTCGAATCCCACTTGCTCTGTGAATGTTCTGTGCAAGCCCTAATACAGCACCACTTGCATATCATCACCAACTAGAGCAGCACAGTCAACACCTGTGTATCTTTATGATATTACTAAAACCGTGAAAACGGGAACAGATACAATTATATTAGGGGGCTGGGCTATGAGATGCTATGGGTCCACATAATGTTATCCCAAGAGGCATTTAATTAATATGCCACTGAGTCGATCTCCCACTGAGGACTTGAAAAAAGACAATGTCAATCAGCCAGAAGTGCCAACTCCAACAGTTACAGAGTCTTAATTTGACTTGTGCATTTTACTTTGTTAGAATAACCTTATTAGATTTGTCCCCTTAGTCTAGTAAACATGTCTGGTATGGCCTCTTCTGATGAGGGGTAGCGTTCCCTAGTATTTCCTGCTAGCCTGAAGTATTTCTCATCTCATGTATGCAGGGGTGGTATCCAATTTTTTAACAACAGGTTCCCTGTTTTGCAGACAAAGACATAGGTGCCGGGGGGGGGGTGGGGTGGGGGGGGGTCACTGTGTTTTGCGGTGTATCACGCCATGGAAAATTATTCTAATAATCAAATAAAACAATTACAATCTTCCAAATATACTCTATATTAAAGTGGACTCTAAATAAAGAAATTCCCTGTCCAGAATGTTTACCTTGATTTCCACACTATGTATATGATTACATAAGCGTACTTACCTAACTACCCACACTCATTATATTAAACTCACCCATTATGTAAATACCTATATGCGCACATTCATATATGCTGTATACATGTGTTCTCACAAAAAGAATAAGGCAAGCAAAGATATCTGTAAAATAGCATAGTTGACTTTCATTGCATATGTATTAAAATACTGTATATCCACATTTCAAGTATGCCTCAAAAATTCCCCATTCTTTCCATATTAGAAAAAATATTTATTGTCTTCACGCTGCAATGAGGCAGAAGTATTCTGAGATGAGTTATTGTATCCTTTTTAGTATGAATCAAACTTGAACTTAAAACAATAACCAACCGAGGGCATACTGTAGCTTCTTTCAACTTTGATAGAAAGAGTTTGAAGTATCCATGACCATCCAGTTATGAGGTCAAGTAGTCTATTATTACATAAAATTATGCCTATACCAGCCATTTAATTTTGTGTGACCTATATAGCAACTGTTTCATCTTGTACTGAAAATAATATAACAATATTATAATAATCATTATATTAACTATAATATAATAATCTGGACCCTCCCTTTTAAGCATTGTTCACATTTATTAATTTTTTCCCCACAATTTCTATCCATCTCTTGTGACCAAAAGATGTTGGTAAATTAATATAACAGTGGAACCCAAATGGACAACATTTTCTAAAAATGTATTGGTCATCTGTTGTGGCAATGAATGTCATTTATATTATTCCTTTCCTTTTCAATTTAGGAAAATACTATTTTTTCATTAAAGTCTATGGGAAGACAGGTTCAAAAACAGATGCATCTAAAGTCACATTATTTTTCTATCAGTTGCTCTATCTGGCTTACTTGTTATTAGAAGTGATAAAAAAAAGAATGAAAAGATTAAAAAAACGGATAGAAAATGTTGCAAATTAAGTTTTTCAATCAGTTTAAAGCAGTTGCAGAACAACAACAAAAAAATTAATTATGAACCCATGAAACAAAAAAAGGTGTTTTTGGATAGTTGCTTCTGTAAATGTCTGGAAAATGTCTGGAAAAAAATCCAGTGGCTGAAACAATCTGGAAGGAGGGGGATACTGGCAAGAGTAGTCAAGTAACAGTCCAGGTTCGGTAGACAGATACAGTAAATAAATATATATAATTTTGAAAATGTGATTTTCTGTTTTTTTTTTATATAATCTATCTCTCACTGGTAAAATTAACCTAGCCTAAAAATTTTAGACTGTTCATGTCTTTGACAGGGGGCAAACTTACAAAATCAGCAAGGGATCAAATACTTATTTCCTTCACTGTAAGTGGCCACAGTTTGTAGCATAGGGCAGAGACTTGGTCAGGAAACAATACAAGTTTGGTACATAAATAAACAGCAACAATTTGTAGCGTCGGGCAGAGATGTTGACAGGAGTCAATCCAAGATTTGTACACAGAGAAGCAATAAAAATTTGTAGAGTAAGGCAGAGATGAGGTAAGGAAACAATATAAGTTAAAGGCATGGTGTCGCCCCAAAAACATGTTTTTTTTTTAAAATTTAAACATTTAGTGTGTGGGTGATTAAACATTGTTCAAATTTTTTTTATTTTTTTCGCGAGTCAGGAAATATTATAAATTTTTTCAAATTTATAATACTACCCATTTTTGGTCACTAGATGGAGCTGTTTGGAGCTAGTTCCCAAAATTGCAGCATTGCAACATTGGGTTAAAAGCTATCGCTCTAGTGAGCTCTCAGCATCCCCCCCTCCTTTATCCTGGCTAGTGCCGGGATAAACGAGGGGTTTGAAAGGTTTAACCTCCTACACTGTGTGTCGCCATTTTTTGAGGTAACCCACAGTGTAGTAGGTTTACATGCAGTAGTAAACACACACAAACACTAACATACATTGAAATCGCTTACCTGCTCCTGCCGCCGCGGCCCGTCCGCTCCCTTTGCTGCCGCTGTTCCATGTGCACTTGTCTGGAAGCCGCGACCGGAAGTAGTAATATTACTGTCCAGCCGCGACTTCCGGTCCACAGGAAAATGGCGCCGGACGGCGCCAATTTCGAATAGGACTGTGTGGGAGCGGCGCATGCGCAGTTCCCACACAGACGCCGTACACGGCAGTCAATGGGACGGGAGCCGTTCGCAGTCCCTATGGGACTGTGGCTGCCGTATTCCATGTCTGTGTGTGTCGTTAATCGACACACACAGAAATGGAACAAAAAATGGCAGCCCCCATAGGGAAGAAAAAGTGTGAAAATAAGAAACAGTAAAACACAAACACACAAATGTAAATAAACGTTTATATTAAGGCACTAACATCTTTAACATATAAAAAAATTATTTGTGATGACACTGTTCCTTTAAGTACACAAATAAGCATCAATAGATTGTAGAGTAAGGCAGCAGTAAACTAGACAAAAGGCGGGAAGTTCAATAGTCTGGAAATAAGGAAGTGCAAGAGCCAGGCTTATATAGGAAGCCAAAAGAGTGAGACTAATCAAGTAATCAAGACAAGGAATCTCAAGAGGCAAGAATCAAGATAACCTAGACAATAGACTAGGCATTGGAGCTGTCCAGCAGCACCAGTAGCTCAGTGAGTAGAGCAGCTGCTTGGGACACAAGAGTTTCTGGATTTTAATCCTTACAATTACAGTCTCTCTGAAGGGTAACATAATGACATGACAATTCACAGAACACCTTTTTTGGGAAGATACAGCTGTAACTAATTGGTTTGAAAATGTCAAGGATAGAAGAGTTAAAGTGGCAGTAGGGTGCACAAAGGAAAGGTGGAAAAATGTAATACTGATAGATTTGACATTATAATTTGTGTTGTAGGTTTTTGTCTAATTTCTGATAATTATGTCTTCTGCTTTTCTGACAAACAAAGAATGAATAACTTGTAATTAGTTGCCTATTGTTTAAAAAATAAACAACAAAAAAATCTATCCATTAGTTTACGAAATCCATTTTCAATAACTGTACCTTTAATAAAGCTTCTTGAATTTGTAATCTATTTTATTCATTTCCTGGTATGGCAGAAAATTGTCTCTTAGTGTTTGCTACCACTGGGAAATACATACTTTATTGAAAGAACTATGTTATGTTGTAATGATAATAATAATGATCCATAACTGTGAAAAGCTTTAACATGCAAGGTCTTGTTTGCACTGTGGTAGTAAGTCAATGAGGGGAGTCTATTTTTTGTGGCTCCTCTATTTCAAAGATTAATTTCTCTAACGTAGTATTATTAATAATGGCAGAAGTTATATGCCACATTATTAATATTCCAGCACATGAACAAATTCATTTATAGTGCAGCCGAACAGTTGCATTAATTTGCATTATAATGTAGACAATATAGGCCTCTTGAATGTTTATTTTCGACCACAATAGATATATATATATAGTTTAGATACATTTTAAAGAAAGGGCTCCTTGCTGCTTTTTTAAATTTTTATTTATTTACTATGTACTAGATTATTACATTAAGTTTGCCTGCTAAATTACATTGTGAGATGACACATTTTTTTTAAGTTTTAAATATTTAATTATTATTTGTTGTATCTTCCAAAGCACTTAAGTAAATTATGGAGGATGGTCATTGAATATGGGCATCAAGTGCTTTCCTGGGGATTGTAAATAAAAGAATAGTAAGACAGAAAAGTTCATGCTCTGTGTGTGCTTTTATATTGAAATATCATCCCATGCATGTTTTATATATATATATATATATATATATATATATATATATATATATATATATATATATATATATATATATATATATATATATATATATATATATATGTATATATATATATATATATCTATATCATCTCGTGTATGTCATATATGACATACCTGACGAGGATATTACGAAGAACAAACGCAGGGGATAAATCATAAAATCGTGATCCCCGCCACACTGAATTCTACATTGAGACCGTTATGTATTCATCAAAAATATCAATTTCAGCTCACTTTTATGAAGTCTCATATGTCTGTCTCTATCTTTGTGGGACAGTGGAATGTGCTCCAAGGTCATTCATTTTAAACCCCTTTCGGTATGCCCCTGTTCAGTAAAATGTTTAGATACGGGCAAATCAAGTTTTTTTTTCTCCTAATGGAGAATCGATGGTTGTTCAAACGGGTTTTAAATTCCCAAGTGGTTTCTCCCACATACAATAAGAAGCAGGGGCACCATAGTACATATATAACCCATTCAGAATCACATGTAAACTTATATTTAATGTTAAACAGTAGCAATGTTTCAATCCGTCTCGATGGGATCTTTGTCAAGCTTGACAAAGATCCCATCGAGACGGATCGAAACATTGCTAGTGGGCTGAATTAAACACACCATTTTTTTTCACATCATTGGAGTGCTGCCTCTACTTTGTTTTTGCCATATATATATATATATATATATATATATTTAGATATACATATACGTTTTAAAGATTTATGATAATTTTACAAAATATAATAAATTGCCTGGTAGGAAGGTTCTCAAACGGGTTTTTATCATCTGTTGAAATTTTCTTGCAGAGGAAAGATAAATTCTTCTTCAGTGAAAGAGAATCAAGTCATGAAGATCCTTTGTAACAATGCAATTGAAAAGATTTCTAAATAAAGTGAACGCATATGTTTGTAAATGTATATGTTTGTGTTCGTACAGTAAATGTATATGTTAAATGTATATGTTTCTTATCAGGGCAAGTAAACATCATAAAAAGGAACACCCTACTTGGGACCCCCTCTATGTGCCAGAATACGTTGCCACTAAAATGGGGCTGAGCTGTAAGTCAAGACAAGAGTGTCACTGTTTCTGAAGGAAAGCTGTTTCTCTTAACTCATATAACCCATTTACCAATTAGGTACCACACCTATTAGAAGATATTTGCTAAATATATTGTTGTGCCTCTTAGGTAAGGCCCCTTTAACACTGCGTTTTAACTACACTTTGGAAAAATCTCTTTGCGCATACGTCAAATGTACCCATAGGCTCTCATTATACCAACGGAGACCAAAAGGTACCATATTAAAATCACCCGCACAGATCACCTGGTGATCCGGATAAGTCAGAGAGAATGCCAAAGCCTGATTCAAAACAGTCAGACCAGCAGGGGGTGGAATGTAGACAAACAACAGGACTAATCGGCATGTATCTATTGTACAGGCTATGAATATAAAACGCCCCTCAGGATCAGACTGAACAGTTGTAATCTCAAAGCGAAGGGTATTACGCACAAGCACCACCACCCCTCGAGAACAGGAGGAGTGACACGAGCTATGCAACTAACCCACCCATCGTTTCTTCAGGGAGGGGATGTGTTGAGGAAAAAGATGGGTCTCTAAGAAACACACAATGTCAGAGGAGTGAGGCTGCATGAAGGAGAACACCAGGTTCCTCTTAATAGGGTTTTTCATGCCCCTGACATTCCATATCAGCAATTTAAGCGGTGGTTTAGCCATAGTAGAACAACAGCCAGTAAATCAATACATATCTACTCATCCAGCCCCAAAGAGCATCATCATGGCGACCAATATACACAGCCGTGAACATACATATTAATAGCAATACAAAGAAAGCAATCTTATAGCACAGAGAGAAATATAGCACATGTCCGAAAAAGATGCACAATATAAAGTTCAAAAACAATCCCGCTTTCCCCCAACAACCCACCCCACCCCACTTATACTAGCCCCCAAATTGCATAGGTTTGGATCCCGAACAGTCAACATGAGAATTCTAACTAAAATGCGACAGAGTCGCTGAGGTAATATCCATCTGAAGATCACAGTAAAGGACTCACAAATCCAGAATGGAAGGATGAAGACCAGCAGGTTACATAGCAGGCAAAGTGACAATGCCCTCAGATGTGCAGGGTCCTCGAATCAGACAGAAAAGTGAGGCAGAATCACTGCAGATCAAAAACGCATATCACAGTTCTTGGTAGTGCAGCAGGATCACAGCTCAAGGAGCAAGAGCCGAGACTCACGAAAGGCCATCCAGCCAGGAGGAGACTTCAGCAGGGGACTCAAAGAAATGGGCCTTGTCCTTCCATTGTATACGCAACCGAGCAGGAAAGGTCATAGAGTATTGGAGATCAGCCTCCTGCAACCTCTTCTTGACCGCGTTAAATGAGGCCCTTTTCTTCTGCAGGTCAACCGAAAAATCGAGGAAGAATGATATACGTGAATTATCCAGGGTAATGTCGCCCTTGCTGCACGCCATAGCCAGAATCTTATCTCGGTCTCTGCAGTTGAGGAGTTTCATGAGAAAAGCCAGCGGGGGGGGGGGTGCAAGGATGTAGCGGCCTAGTGGGGACCTTGTGAGCTCTTTCCACCACAAAGGCCCGGAGAGAAAGCATCATCTCCAAATAATTCACGCAGCCAGCGCTCAGCAAACCTTTCTGGATGCTGACCCTCCATTTGCTCAGGCAGTCCAACCACTCACACGTTGTTCCTGCGAAGGCGATTCTCAAGGTCATCCGCCTTGTTCTTCCAGGAGGTTGCTGCTGCCGCCAAGTCATCCACCCTCGCGGTGAGTGGCAAGAGTCTGTCCTCCCCATCAGAGACACGAGTTTCAACTTCCGTGGTGTGCTCCTTCAGAGCCTGAACATCATGCCGGAGGAGACCAAGATCAACCCACACTTCCTCGATCTTACCCGTGAGAGTGGTTTGGAAGGAGGTAATGGCGTCTAGCATTGTGTCAGACAGTTGCTGCAGAGTAATGCCCGGCGACTCAGCAGCCAAGGGCGTTTCTACTAGTGCACCCACTTCCACAGCAGAGGAAGAGCCGGCGCCATCTTTCCCAGATTTGCGCGCGAATCTCTCCAGAGCAGGTGCCGGTGTAGCAGGGCCGATCTTCACCATACTATGTCGCTGGATGGAAGAAGGTAAGTATAAGGGTCAGTAAGGCACAGTTTCCAGCCGATATGGATAAGAAGTGAGAGTCAGGATGGGCACTCAGGATAAGAGATGGACGGAGCTCAGCACACAGACGTCTGCTCACATAGTCAGTCAGGCCACGCCCCCACAAGGCTTAGAAATTTAGCAGAAATTTCTTACATTTTCAAGAAGTACAGTAAAAAATAGTGTAGTACCGTGTTAGCCAGAGACAATATGAAATGTTAAATACTTTTGTGTCAAAAAAGACAAAAGTATAATAGGTATGATACCTTTATTGGCTAACCATAAAAGTTATATATGCAAGCTTTCAGAGCACAGAGGCCCCTTCTTCAGGCAGTTTACAAATGAATGACTTAGAAAAAAGCACAACATTTAGATGTTACACAAAGACAATTAGTACATGAGGTGATACATCATTAAGATAAGCCGGGGCAATAAAACTGAGGTTATAGGGGTGATGACTTAGGAGTTAAGGCATCTGGAGTCAGTCTGATGGGGGACGTGACGTGTGTCCATGTAGTGGCTCATAAATCCTGGTGTTAGATTGAGGCCTTGTGTCAATGACTGGAATTTTATCATCATCTTGAATTCCCAAATTTTTCTTTCTCTGTTGTTTTAAAATGACCCTTCAGAATGAGTACCTTTAAATCTGCCAAACTGTGATCAGGTCCAGAGAAGTGTTTTCCCACGGGTGTATCCACCTCCTGTTTTATTGTATGTCTGTGAAGATTCATCCTGGTTTGTAGTTTTTGTATTGTTTCTCCAATGTAGATTCCTTTATTGATGCACCTTGTACACAGGATCATGTACACTACATTGGAGGATGTACAGGAGAACGTGCCAGTGATTTTATAGTCCTGCTGCGTGTTTGGTATCTGGATGGTGTTTGATGACCAGATGTTGGTACAGGTCTTGCATTTTCTACTGTTGCAAGGAAAAGTGCCAGTCTCTGATGGTGGTGAGAGGGCACTTCTGACCAGGAGATTCCTTAGGTTTGGTGGCTGTTTGTAGGCAAGGAGTGGTAAATCTGGGAATATTTCCTTCAGTTTATTGTCTTTGTTAAATATGGGTTCGAGATCAGCAGCAATTTTCCTCAAGATGTTCATTTGGGGGTTGTATATGACCACTAGGGGAACCCTGCTGTTGTCTTCCTTCTTTTTGTACTCCAGAAGATTGCTCCTTGGAATTCTTGTTGCTCTGTAGATCTGATCATCTATAATCATTGGATGGTATCCCTGTTGTAAGAATGTATTGCTCAGTGATAGCAGGTGTTGTTTTGTGTCTTCACAGTCTGAACAGATCCGTATGTATCGCAGAGCCTGGCTGTAGATGATGGATTTCTTTATGTGTCTCGGATGGAAGCTGTTCCATCTCAGATATGCTGGACGGCCTGTAGGTTTATGGTAGATTGTTGTTTGTATGGTATTGTCTCTCATGTATATGGTCATGTCCAGAAAATGTATTTGAGATGTAGAGTAGTTGAGAGTGAGTTTGATGGTAGGATGGAACTTGTTGAAGTTTTTGTGGAAAGAAAGCAGTTCATGTTCAGAGCCTGTCCAGATTATCAGCAGGTCATCAATGTACCGGAAATATGCTAGAGGTTTAGTTGCGCAGGTTGATAAAAACTCTTCCTCTAGTTTGGCCATGAACAGGTTAGCATATTGTGGTGACATTTTGCTACCCATAGCGCTTCCCATACATTGCAGATATATGTCTTTGTCAAATAAAAAATAATTGTGATGGAGTACGAACCTGATGAGTTGTAGGGCTGGCTCTGTCGCTAGATTGTTCTTTTGAAGAAAGTGTTGGCATGCGGCTATGCCATCCTCATGGGGGATGTTAGAATATAAAGATTCCACATCCATAGTTGCCAATATTGTTCCCTCTGGTAGTGGACCTAGGGCTGAGAGTTTGCAGAGGATGTCTGTGGTGTCCTGAACATAACTGGGTGTGCACCTCACCAAGGGCTTTAGAAGATTTTCCACCCAGCCAGAAATATTCTCAGTTAAAGTCCCAACACCTGAAATGATTGGTCTCCCTGGATTGCCTTCTTTATGTATTTTAGGTAACATGTAGAATGTTCCCATTCTGGGATTGTCCGGTATAAGGTCCATTAAACTGTCTGATACAGCGTTGAAATTATTGATGATACGGACAAGTTCTACTGTGTATTGTTTGGTGGGGTCTTCATTAAGCAGGGTGTAGTATTTTCTGTCTGAGAGTTGTCTGTGTGCCTCCTGGATATAATCGGATGTATTCAGAATCACTACAGCGCCTCCTTTATCTGCTGGTTTGATGATGATGTCTCTGTTGGATTTTAGTGATTTTGTTGCATTCCTTTCCTCCATGCTGAGATTGTGTGTTACTTTGTGTTGTTGGTCCAAGATCTCAGATTTAACTTTTTTTCTGAAGCAGTCTATGTAGTAATCCAGAGTTTGATTGTATCCAGGTTGTGGCGTCCAGTTTGTCGCCTTCTTCTTTCTTGATGTTTCTTTTCCCATCCCGGCTTGTGATGTCATATCTGTTTTGTCAGAAAATAATTCTTTCAGCCGCAATCTGCGGAAGTATTCCTCCACGTCACTGCAAAACTGGGCTCTGTCAAGTGGTTTAGTGGGACAAAATGTAAGTCCTTTTTCAGGGACCAGTTCAGTTCTGCAGTGGCTTTGAGGGCCTTATATAAGTCCCCATAAATCTCCCCATTTTAAAAACTGCACACCTCAAAGTATTCAAAACAGCATTCAAAATGTGTCTTAACCCTTTAGGCGATTCACAGGAATTAAAGCAATGTGGAGATGAAACTTACAAATTTAATTTTTTTTGCTGAAATTCATTTGTAATACAAAACTTTCTGCAATACATAAGGTTTTACCAGAGAAACACAACTCAATATTTATTACCCTGGTTATGCAGTTTTTAGAAATATCCCACATGTGGCCCTAGTGTGCTAATGGACTGAAGCACAGGCCTTAGAAGCAAAGGAGCACCTAGTGGATTTTTAGGCCTCCTTTCTATTAGAAAATATTTTAGGCACCATGTCAGGTTTGAAAAGGTCTTGTAGTGCCAAAACATAGGAAGCACCAACAAAAAGACACCATTTTGGAAACTACACCCCAAAGAATTAATATAGGGGTATAGTGAGCATTTTGACCCCACAGTGTTTTTGCTAAATTTCTTTGAATTAAGCCGTAATAATGCAATTTTTTTCCAATAAAACATACAATGTTTTCATTTTTACAAGGAATAAACTACAAAAAGCACCCCACCATTTGCAAAGCAATTTCTCCCGATTACGACAATACTCCATATGCGGTCATAAACTGATGTTTGAACACATGGCGGGGCTCAGAAGGGAAGGAGAAGCATTTAGCTTTTGGAGCTAAATTTTTTTCTGGAATGGTTTTCAGGCGCCATGTCACATTTGTAAAGCCCCTGACGGATAAAAATAGTGGAAACCCCCAAAAAGTGACCCCATTTTGAAAACTACACCCCTTATGGAATTTATCTAGGGGTATAGTGAGCATTTTGATCCCAAAGGTTTTTTCCCAGAATTAATTAGAAGTAGGCCATGAAAATGAAAATCTAAATTTTTCCCCAGGAAATGTAATTATAGCTTACTTTATTCAATTTTGCAAGGTTTAAAGGAGAAAAGGCACCACAAAATTTGTAAAGCAATTTCTCCTGAGCACGGCAATACCCCATACGTGAACACGAATTGCTTTTCGGACACACGGCAGGGCTTTGAAGGAAAGTAGTGTTGTTTGGCTTTTGGTGCTTACATTTTGCTGAAATGATTTACGACGCCATGTCGAATTTGCAATGCCCCTGAAGCATGAAAACAGTGAAACCCCACAAAAGTGACCCCATTTTGAAAATACTCCCCTTATGGAATTTATGTAGGGGTATAGTGGGCATTTTGACCCCACAAGTTTATTACAGAACTAACTGGAATTAGGCCGTGAAAATAAAAATCTAAAATTTTCTCATAAAATTTAGTTTTAGTGATGAGTTTTCCATTTTCACAAGGTCTAAAGGAGAAAAAGCACCCCGACATTTGTGAAGCAATTTCTCCTGAGCATCGAAATACCCCATACGTGGTCCTAAACAGCTGTTTGGGTACACGGTAGGGCTCAGAATGGATGGAGTGTTTTTGGCGTGTAGATTTTGCTGGATTGGTTTTCAGGTGCCATGTCACATTGGCAAAGCCCCTGAGGGACCAAAATAGCAGAAACCAACTAAGGTGTTTGCTAGTATTTCAATTTATATTTGTGGGGGCATATGTAAGCTGTGCGGAGTACATCAGGGTATAATAAGGTGGTATAAAAAAAAGATTACATGAATAATAAAATTAATAATCCATAGATTTGAAACACTCCTTTATGCACAGGCCGAGTTTTTCTGGTCAGGTTTCGCACTGATAAGTGGTATCCTTTCTTATGCCCCTTTTGGGACACACTGCACCTTTTTTGGGACATTTCCTTCTTTGCAGTTTGGGGGATGTTGCTGGGAAAGTGCTGCCCTGGTAAAATACGGACACCCTCACTTCCTTCAGGTGTGCTTGGGCCCTCCCCTTCCTGGTTTCCAAATAGATGTGCCTTAATAACCACCTCTTGAAACTGAAGAAATGTCCCTGTTCGGCCTGCTCATCGGGATAGCACATAAGCGTTATACAATGCCATCTTTACAATGTGCTTGGCCACTTTTTTGTACCACACCCTTGTGCATTGCACTATATGGCATCAGCACTTGAAAGTGAATGATCAACCCTTCCCATGTATTTATTATATCCCAGAACGCAATCTGGCTTGGGGGTCATTGTACTGGTACCTTGTACAGGGACAGGGGTGTTACCATTCCCATATATTGTGGTCAAGATAAGGACATCCCTCTTGTCCTTGTACTTGACGAACAACATGTTCTCGCTGCATACTGCCCTGCTCTCACCCCTTCTGAGACTTTGGCCAAGCAGTGTTTTAGGGAGGCCTCTCTGGTTTTTGTGCTCGGTGCCGCATGCTGCAGTATTTCTGGTGGAGAGGCACTTAAATAATGGGAAGCTGATGTAGAAGTTACCCATGTAACGGTGGTAACCCTGGTCCAGCAGTGGGTACATCAAATCCCACACTATTTTCCCACTAACTCCCAGGACAGGGGGGTATTCTGGAGTCCTTCCCTTCATAAACCAGAAACCTGTGGATGTACCCTGAGATACTCTCGCACAGCTTATACATTTTTATCCCATACCTTGCCCTCTTACTTGGCAGGTATTGGCGAAATGTTAGCCTACCCTTAAAATGTACAAGCGAGTCGTCTATTGAAATGTTCATTTCGGGGGTGTACACTTGGCTAAATTTGGTGCTAAAATGATCAATGACAGGCCTGATTTTAAATATGCGGCCATATGTAGGGTGAGCACGGGGCGGGCACTGTGCATTATCATTATAATGCAAAAACTTTGAAGTCCGGTTCATGGCCATGCGGTATATTGGAGTGTTGTATTGCCTAATTTTTGGCTTCTTTACAAGACCCATATGCAGCACCAGGCCCCACAATGTCATCTTCGGCTGCATCTACGGGGGTCCACCTGAGGACTCTAGAATATGATGATGTAGGGTTCTGGGCAACAAATTCCTGGGCATATAAATTGGTCTGGGCCGCTGTTAAATTCACAAATTCCTCACTGAAAAAAACCTTTAAAAATCTATTTCTGTGAGGCCTTCAGTCTCAAAATTAATTCCTGAGTTGCCCATGAAATCAGGGATTCGAGGCTCATAATTTTCGGGGGTGGGGGGAGGGTTCCTCAGTAATTTAGTGGGTTTCCTCAGTTGATGTTCTGCGGTGTCTTTGCGGGGGTTCCACATCACCAGATGATGAGGAAAAGGAGGAGGAGGACAAGATGTATGAAAATTCCTATTCTCCCTCATTGGCCGAATCAGTGTCAGAGGCCAGGAGGGCATATGACTCCTCTGCTGAATAGACCCTTTTGGATGATTGGGATATTTTTATTAGGGGGGTGAGTAGTTCTACAACATGTTTAATACTCAATTTATTTTGTGTGTGTTGTGCTTTTACGCATGTATATATGTACAAAATAAAAAAATGTGGAGAATAAAATGTACTGAATAAACTTCAGTAAAAAAAATGATGCCAAAAGTTCTGACTTCCTGACACTAACAAATTATCCCTAACTGTAGTATAAAAAATATACTACAGTAAATTTAGAATAAAACTATAAATCCACGCTATGTAAAATTTAGTGGACATCCGTCACCAACTGTAATGCTATTATTAGTACTAAAAAACCGTAGTAAAATTACTACAGTAAATTTGGACTAAATCTCTAAAGCTACGCTATGTAAAATTTAGTGAACAAACCTCAGTAAAAACCGAACTCAACGCTAATCCTGTAAAGCTACGGTATCACTAACTGATGCTAACAAAAAAACTGTAGTATAAAAAATATACTACGATGATTGCCAGCAAAACAGGCCTCAATAAAGGTCAATATGGCAGACAGTAGGTGTGCACCAGCTCTGCTCA